>NC_069502.1:531635443-531715443 GCF_027579735.1 Bombina bombina | reverse complement strand
AGTGGCCTGGAACCTAACTCCCTCACTTCCCATTGACTTACATTATAAACTGGGTTTCAATTTAAAACGGTTTCTATTTACAACCATTCCTTCTGGAACCTAACCCCGGCGTAAACTGAGGGCTACCTGTACACATACACACATACACACATACATACAGGAATATCTATTTAAAAATACTTATAATCTGGTATGTGAAGAACATTGGAATGTGAAATATTCACAGTAAATACACAGTTAAACACTTTATTAAATATGAATATTGCATAAAAATTATTTTACATGTTTTCAGCCACTTAAAGGAAGTCACCAATCAGCAAGCGCTACCCAGGTGCTAAACCAAAAATGGGCCGGCTCCTAAGCTTACATTCAAATAAAGATACCAAAAGAACGAAGAAAAATTGATAATAGGAGTAAATTAGAAAGTTGCATGCTCTATCTCAATCATGAACGTTTCAATTTGACTAGACTATCCCTTTAACTGCAAAGGGGACTATTTTTGCAATTTTTACGTAAGAATTTTAATACAAAAATAATCGTTTAAAATGTATTAATACTGTTTTATTTTAAATATGTTTTTTGCGGATTGTGTTTCTCAATATAGATCTTAACACAATTGGGATAGCGAACATGAAAACTTAGTATTCCTAAGGCGCATTATTGAAATATTACATATAAAATTTTAAAATAAATTTATAATTTTTTTTAAACATACTGTAAAATATGTAGATATATTATATTCTATGGATTATTTTGAAAATTTTACAGTATGTTTAATAATTTTTAATAAAAAAAAAAGTTGCAACTCGGCAGCCTGTAGGTGCAGTATAGCAGAATAGCCAAAACGCGTCAGGGGGTCTAACAGATACATCAACCCTTTGATGATACCACCAATGCATCAGTAATTTGTTTTTAAGAAATGTGATTAATAAAGGATTTTTTTATACTGCACCTACAGGCTCCTGAGTTCCAACTTCTTTTTTGATTTTAATATGGCCAGTACACAGGAACTCTGGAGCGCTAACCGGAAGTGAAGCGGACCATACCACTGGAGTGATTTGCGGAGGGGCAAAGAGGAGGTGTTACGGCATTAAGCAACAAAGCTGGATAAACACATGCTTGGAGAGACTAAGTGAAGACACAAGTAAAACTGTAGAGGGAAACCAACTCGAACAAGGTTTAATAGGTAAGAGACACAACGCATTATTTTTTTTTCCCAGGACCGAGTGTCATCCAAATACAGTTGAAGGCGGAACCAGCTTGAGGAGGGGACCCACTGACTTTCTGTGAAAAGGTTTCTATTACCTACCCCCAGGACCGAGTTGCATTACATGGACAGGGCCGGCGCCAGTGTAAGGCATCTAGGCAGCCGCCTTAGTGCGCCCTCAGCAGGGGGGTGCCAGATAAGAGGCAAATTAGCTTGATTTTTTATTTTAATTTTATCTGTGCTGCGCACAAGCATGCAGCATCCATCCGGCACACACAGAGAGTCACTGAGTCAGGAGGACACTGTTGCAGACAGAGGCAGTGGCGCGCACCAGCATTTATGCATGATGGACATGGATGCTCATGCTGGTGATGGGCAAATCATTTGGGCAAAAAATTGGGCACTTGACCTTACACTTGCACTGGCAGGGGTCAGGACTCAGTCGGATGGCACTGCACATGTGTGGGCACAGACTGGCAGGCATCCGGGCAGTTCAGAGAGAAAGAGCTTGAGTCAGTCACTTGCCCTTATGACGTAACGGCGTTGCACTGCTTCCAGCTGCTACGCATAGGCACTCCATTGAACTGACTAACGGCCGCCTATCTGCTATCTGACTGAGAGACTTAGACTGTTACTCACCATTACGTGCACAGTCTGAGTCTGTCAGTCAGTGATGTGAGAGACTTCAGAGTTGAGCCTGGATTGAGGCGGGCAGTGGCGGCACAGGAAGTGGAGCTGCCTGTGAGAGGGAACTCAGGGAAACACGTGGATCATGCTGCTGGCGCTTCATGACGGTGACTCCTGTGTGTCACACACTCCACGGACCACTAGGATTTTGAAATTGGCTGAGGGACTCTTAAGGGAGCCACGTGAGGTGGACGCCCCCCCCCCCAGATGGCGAGAGACCGGGACTGAAAAAGGCAGTGACTGAGAGGTAAGTGTTGGCGACCGACAGTTAGAGCATCATATTTTATTATTTATATAATCTTCTTCCATTGATTTACAAATCCAATATCAAAGCTAATGCTACACACTCAGACAGATATTTTTTCTTTTAACTTATATAAATAATAAAAATATCTGTCTGAGTGTGTAGCATTGCTTTGATATTATTGTTAAAATGGCAGGAGCTTATATAAATAATAAAATATCTGTCTGTGAGGAGTGTGTAGCATTAGCTTTGATATTATTGGTAAATGGCAGGAGCTTATATAATATAAGCTCCTGCCATTTACCAATAATATCAAAGCAATGCTACACACTCAGACAGATATTTTATTATTTATATAAGTTGCTGCCATTAACTAATAATATCAAAGCAATATTACACACTCAGACAGATATTTTATTATTTATACTAGTACTAAAGCCCGTGTACAAAGGCCATTTTTTGCAGTACAGCGGTCCCACCCCTTGCTCTCTCCCCCCCTTTTTTTTGCTCTCTCTTCCCCCCTCTCTTTTGCTTTCTCTCCCCCCTCTCTTTTGCTTTCTCTCCCCCCTCTCCTTTGCGCTCTCTCTCCTCTCTTTTGCTCTCTCTCTCCCCTCTTTTGCTCTCTCTCTCCCCTCTTTGGCTCTCTCCCCCCTCTTTTGTTCTCTCCCCCCTCTTTTGGTCTCTCCCCCCTCTTTGGCTCTCTCCCCCCCCCTCTTTGGCTCCCCCCCCCCCTCTTTGGCTCTCCCCCCTCTTTGGCTCTCTCTCCCCCCTCTTTGGCTCTCTCTCCCCCCTTTGGCTCTCTCTCCTCTTTGGCTCTCTCCTCTTTGGCTCTCTTTCCTCTTTGGCTCTCTCTCTCCCACCTCTTTGGCTCTCCCCCCTTTGGCTCTCTCCCCCCCTTTGGCTCTCCCCTCCCTTGGCTCTCTCTCCCCCTCCCTTGGCTCTCTCTCCCCCCCCCCTTTGGCTCTCTCCCCCCCCTTTGGCTCTCTCCCCCCCTTTGGCTCTCTCCCCCCCTTTGTCTCTCTCACCCCCCCCCTTTGGCTCTCTCCCCCCCTCTTTGGCTCTCTCCTTCCCCTCTTTGGCTCTCTCTCCCCCCCCTCTTTGGCTCTCTCTCCCCCCTCTTTGGCTCTCTCTCCTCTTTGGCTCGCTCTCCTCTTTGGCTCTCTTTCCTCTTTGGCTCTCTCTTTCTCCCCTCTTTGGCTCTCCCCCCCCCTTTGGCTCTCTCCCCCCCTTTGGCTCTCTCTCCCCCCTTTGTCTCTCTCCCCCCCCCTGCTTTGGCTCTCTCTCCCCCCCTCTTTGGCTCTCTCTCCCCCCTCTTTGGCTCTCTCCCCTCTTTTGCTCTCTCTCCTCTTTAGCTCTCTCTCCTCTTTGGCTCTCTTTCCTCTTTGGCTCTCTCTCTCCCCCCTCTTTGGCTCCCCCCCCCCTTTGTCTGTCTCTCCCCCCCCCCCTTTGGCTCTCTCCCCCCCTCTTTGGCCCTTATCCCCCCCCTCTCCTGCTCCCTCTCTGGCTCTGTCTTAATTGAAAGCCTTTGCCTCTCTGGCCACACCCCCATCGCGGAACCCCGCCCGGCCACTCCCCGTCGCAGCTACACCCGACTGGCCACGCCCCTCGCCGCGCCCAGTCACCCCTCTTGCGGCGCCCGGCCACGCCCCTCGTGATGCCCAGCCACGCCCCCATCGCGATGCTCCCGTCGGCCATGCTCCCTTACACTCCGCTTCAGCCTTGCTCTGTGCTGAGTGCTTAGTGTCAGGATCCAAACGTCCAGGTATGTTTGTCACGTGCAGTCTCTACTGCGCATGACTGCATATGACAAACATACTTGGCCATTTATTATATAGGATAAGCTCCTGCCATTTACCAATAATATCAAAGCAATGCTACACACTCACAGACAGATATTTTATTATTTATATAAGCTCCCGCCATTTACCAATAATATGATTTTAAAGTAGTAGGTGGGTGCAAACACACATGAATTTGATCACTTCATCACATCTTCTCTTGACTTATATGATAAACCCAGGTTACCCCAGGGGCCAGGTGTAATTTCTGGGTGGGGGGGGGGGGCAGGGGAGCTGCTATGGCTATGGTTGGTTGCTGCTTGCTAAGTTGCTTGCTGCTGGGAAAAACATCTCTTTTGCATGATCATGGACATATAGGTTATGGATAATACATTAAATAACAGCTATATATATATATATATATATATATATATATATATATATATATATGTATATATGTATATATATATATATATATATTGACTTCCCGTAGGATATGAGCGTGTTGGTCCCAGAACTTCAATTTCATGTGCCACCTTGCGTCTGTCGTTGTGGAACAGTGTTCAGCTGTTAGCTCGGTTGAAGGACCAATTGTTTCAGAAACTCTGTAAAGGAAGAAAAGCCTTTTGCCAGGGGGACGCCAGTGATTTAAGGACACCAGGAAAATTCAGCCAGGATATCTTTGGACAATAGCGTCACCCGGCGGTTCGATTTAAGGTACAGAAAATAAGCGGTTCTGAGCCACACTTATATTTACATGCTTGTACATACCTTATAAGGTTGAGGTTGACTCTTGTGAGTAGACACCGTACGGGGGAACTGTTTTAAAACTTATGTGTTTTATAGCTTAAATTGATTTGCACTATGTAGGTGCCTTTGTGCGCTTTCTTTCTCACTTGTTTGCAGATTTCTACCCTACTCCGTGAGATTCCGGAGGATTACTAAGATACAGCAGCCGACACCTACAACTGATCTGCACCACTGCGTGGGATCAAAAACAAGTTTATCCTTTTATAAAATATTTACTTTATTAGCTACAGTTTCAAATTTTAAATACTGTTTCATATCACTATGAATTTATAACATTTGAATTCTCATTTTTTAAGTTCCAAAAAATTGTGGTAATATATTAAATATATTAAGCACACATAGTTGTGGAATATAATTTTAAGAATTTTATCAGCAAGAGGTTTATTTAGAGCGCAGTTCTGTGTTTTGGAGGAAGAGATTACTCTTTCTCATACACGTTTCTTTTGCCATATATATATATATATATATATATATATATATATATATATATATATATATATATATATATATACGTTGATTGGATTAGCCCTGTTAGTCCATTGATTTTAGATATCAAAATAACAAGAGTATTGCATTGAGCAATGATACTTTTTTATTGGACTAACTATACATTTATAAGATGACAAGCTTTCGGAAGAGTGTCTTCCTTTTTCAAGTCTGAAGCAATACTGCGCAGTATTGCTTCAGACTTGAAAAAGGAAGACACTCTTCCGAAAGCTTGTCATCTTATAAATGTATAGTTAGTCCAATAAAAAAAGTATCATTGCTCAATGCAATACTCTTGTTATTTTGAGATATATATATATATATATATATATATATATATACATACATATATTATATATATATATATATACATATATATAAAAATGTGTGTGTGTATGTGAACAGGAATATTGTGACTTCTTACCCTAAGAAATTATAGTCTAAGTTACCCTGTTTGTACTATTTCCTACACTTTCACTCATTGTTGAAAATGTTATATTTTATAGTTTTATAACTTATTTTGTTGAACAACTAACTGTTAATAAAATGCACTTTACAAAACAACAGTTTTTTTTGTTAAAGAAAAATAAGTTAGCTTAATGGAGTGCAAATAAAATGTACTTTGTATGGGGGTGGTCTGGAGGAGGGCAGGGAGGTTGGTGGTATTGTCGTGGGGAGGGTGTTATGGTGTTGTGGTGGGGATTGGGGGCAGGGGCATCAAAATGCATCTTCGCCTGTGTAGACAAAAATCCTTGCACCGGCCCTGTACATGGACATTATTTTCCAACAAGAGCAGCTATCTCAAAGAGGGGATTACCATGAACTACGGATTCTGTGACAGCGTAGTGGCTGGATATACTGGTATCTTCCCCCAGGACCAAGCCGCTATGAGCACCTGAACAGTAAGTCCTAAACTCCAGTATTTACGTAGAGCTTATGACAAACAATCAGTTAACCTAACGGATTGAACCTCTTGCACTAAACGAAACAGCTAAGTTTGTATGAGCTGTCATTACTTCTACCGTGGATTCAAGGGCTGATACTAGTCTGGAAGGAGTAATTACCCGGTACTTGGGGACTAAATTACATTTAATGGGACCTGCTTAGTCGTGTGTGTGTCTCTCTCCAAAACTAGAAACAAAATAAAACTCTAACTCTAACCCGTAACACCTACCTATTCAATTAAATAATTGTATTACATACACTGCCCCTCGCAAGCAATTAGAGTAATCAGGATCTTTCATGCCTCATATCTTTAACCAAGAGCTCACAGAAGAGTTTAATTATTTTACTCAATTATGCAGTTTCCCTATTCTTATGTGGGAATTTTAGAGGCTATGGACTGTTAAGGCAAACAAGGAATATATACACAACATCCATAACTTACATAATTACTCATAATGCTTAAGGCTTATCTTTTTTAATAATTTTTAATGAAACTTTTTTTTTGTGTGTGTGTGATTCAGATAGAGAATACCATTTTAAACAACTTTCCAATTTACTTCTCTTATTTAATTTGCTTAATTCTTCAGATATCCTTTATTGAAGCAATAGCAATGCACACGGGTGAGCCAATTACATGAGGCATCTATGTGCAGCCACCAATCAGCAGCTACTGAGCCTATTTAGATATGCTATTCAACGAAGGATATCAAGAGAATCAAGCAAATTAGATTATAGAAGTAAATTGGAAAGTTGTTTGAAAATGCATGTTCTTTTATAATTACGAAAGAAAAAAAATTGGGCATTCATGTCTCTTTAACAATATCTAATTTCTGGGTTTTCTTTTTTTAAATTTTGATGTAATGAATACTATGAGGGGCATAACAATTTTTCCAATATATACCTATTATATGTATTATGTTGTTAAAAAGATATTTTTCTTACAAATTTATGTACATTCCACTGCCCATGAAAATTGATGATTCAGGTCCTAATGATCATCTGAGTTGTATGACCGAGATGGTAGTCGGAGCCTTTATTGACAGATTCTAGCAACGCACAGCTTCTGCAAACATACGCCGGCTGCTAGCTGTCAATCAAAACCTTATAGATCCTCTCGGTTGTGGTTGCTATAGCAACATTTAAAGCATCCTGCACAGCTGCTCTTAAAATTATTACTAGAGTAATTAACTTACTGTAATACCATAAATATAAATCACCTTTGAAATATGGCTAATTTTTTATTGAAAGTTAGGAAGCATGGGGGGCTGTTATGAGTTCTTAATTTTTAGATGTATTATAAACCATCAAGGATGCTGCTGAATGGGTCTCTCTGCTGCAGTATAAATGGCTGTGTGCCTAAGCAATAACTGAACATGCTCTAATTGTCACAAAAATAATTATTAGGTTTTAATGAAAAAACTTTTTAGAAAGCTCATGCTAAGACCAAGGAAACCCCAATGACACACTATAGTGCAATTACAGTAGAAGTCCAGACGGCCGACTGACACGCTAGCAAAGGGACTGGTTTCCCTTAGCATCGTATACACCAGTCCTGCTAGCATGTCAGTTTTGCCAATGTGCTGAAGCAGAATGAAAAGAATATTAAAATCTCAGTTGGACTCGCAGCGTATGGCTAAAATCTGTAACCTTATATACTATGTCAATGCCTATATTATAGCCTATAATAGTAAGTTTATATTCTAGTCCAACAGTTGGATGTCTTATTTTACTCTTTATCCTGCTCCAGCACATTATTAAAACTGACACGCTAGCAGAACTAGTGTATATGTTGCTATGGGTAACCAGTTACTCCGCTAGCGTGTCAGTTGGTGGTCCGGACTTCTACTGTCATTGCGCTATAGCGTGAGTCCTCCCATGGAAGCCTATGCTAATTGGACATGAGAACAGTTGGGAAAAAATGCCAATTTCTGGGGCGTTTTGAAATACCTTATCATGAGAATTTTAATACAAAAAAGAATTGTTTTTTTAAATTTAAAAATACAGTTTTATTTTAAAAACAGCATATTTAAATAATGTAGCAAAATTGGGATTGTTTATTATAGACCTTTAAGAATGTGAATTCTTAACGAAAACACAGCTATTTGTTTCCTTTTCATGAAACAAATATCTGAACATAGCATGCATTCAAGGAGAAGGCCCTTTAGCGTAGGCCCTGGATCCGCCATGCTAAGCCTCTTATTAGCGCAACCCGGGGGTTTGTGAGAAAGGGTAGGCATTAGTGCGGTAAGTAAAATGCTAAAGGTGTACTTTTTCACCTGTAGCAAAGGAACATTTACACTTGTTTAAAGGTAAAAAAATTAAATTATCCACGAATATTCAGTTTTCATTTAGTTTTAAACATAGGGAATAGTGGAGCAGACGAATATTTAGAAAAAAAAAAATATTTTTCCAAATATTCGTTCTGAAAGCTTTGGGTGAACCAAATTTTTTCTTGCTGCACTCATCTAGTAAATTATTAAATATAATACATCTTCAATACAAGAAACTTATTAAAGGGACAGTCTAGTCAAAATTAAACGTTCATGATTCAGGTAGGGCAGGTAATTTTAAACAACTTTCCAATTTACTTTTATCATCAAATTTGTTTGTTCTCTTGGTATTCTTAGTTGAAAGCTAAACCTGGGGAGGCTCATATGCTAATTTCTAAGCCATTGAAGGCCGCCTCTTATCTGAATTAATTTGAACTTTTTTTCACAGCTAGAGGGCTTTAGTTCATGTGTGCCATATAGATAACATTGTGCTCACACATGTGGAGTTACTTATGAGAGGGAACTGATTGGCTAAATGCAAGCCTGTCAAAAAGAACTGAAATAAGGGGGCAGTGTGCATAGACTTAGATACAAGGCAATCACAGAGGTAAAAAGTATATAATTATAACTGTGTTGGTTATGCAAAACTGGCAAATGGGTGATAAAGGGATTATCTATCTGGAGTAGGCTGTCCTTTTAAGTAAAAAAATACTGCAAAGAAAAGTTCAGTTCAACATCTTTTTTTGTAACTCCAAGAAAACAGAGGCTATAAACAGAGAAAACCCATGGTGGCAAGAGTTGCTTAGTCTCTGAGTCCATGAATAAATAAAGTCTAATTTATCTGATAAGTTTCTGTTGATATCATATTTCTTATTTTACAGTATATATTTTGAAATGTAAAGTTTTTTTTTTTTTTTTAAGGCTAAATTAGATTCACCTTATATTATTAGATATTGACGGCAGATAAGAGCCATAGGCCCAGCAAGTCTGCCCGACGATGTTTTAACCTTTTTATTATTATTTCTTTATTTTTTTCAAGAAAACTCTTTTTTGTAATATCCTCGTAAGATGCAAAATGTCATTGTAAGGTTAAACTTGAACAGTGAATTTCATAGAGGTTCTATTTGTTTATTGTTGTATCTGTTGTCATATATCTTTCTGTCTGTTAGTATTTACAGGAATTTAATATATAGCTCACTTCCAAATACATTAATGATTGACATAAATACATTTTATATTCCCCTAATGATTTTTTGTCTAATTTTTATCCCATTTTAATCTATTAGGAACACCACTGCTTGAAATAGTTAGAGGAACTTAAAAGTCAATGACATGCAAAAAAAATCATACATACACACTATATATATTTTTTATATAAACAATAATACGGATTTATGGTGTGTGCTCTTAACAGAAAAGTGTAGATCACAAACCTTTAGACAAACAATGTATCTTCAAAAATCTGCATATAATTTAAAGGAAAATAATAATTGAAAAATGACATGCTCGGATTCATTAAAATATGTAATTTTAAGATGAGCGTCCCTGCACTTGTATGTGTTATACTCCACAAAGGAATTAAACACACTGTAGGAGTACAGCTGAGTTGTGTGACTAGCACGGCCGATTGGATCAGCAGCAGTTTCCACTCAGGACCAGCAGTGCTCTGCGGACCCCAAGCAGTACTTCTACTGTGTGTACTGTAGTGCAATCTCTAGTATTAAAATGACATGCTCTAAAGGATTATTTTGGCCCTTTAACCCCTTAACAACAGACACTGTACAGGTACAGTGTCTGCTGTTTAGCCCTTAAGGACACACCATGTACGGCAGCTGTGTCCTGGGCTCTTAGCGAAACGAATTTTTGCATGCCTCAAATATTTCTATCGTTATAGTAATTTAAATATAAAATTACCTGGAAACCTAGACATATGGGGTATTTCTAAAATCAAGGCAACATATTGAATCTATTTGGAGATATTTTTCTTTAACTACACTAGATTTGTAGAAATGGTTAAAAAGAAAACTTGAAAATAATGGGGTTTTTTTTTACATATATTTTTCCTAATTATTCAGTATTAAATTTCTATTTATTGTTATTTTATATACCTATATATGGTGTCACTAGAAAGGCCTGTTTGGTATATAATATGTATGGGTTCACTTAACAAGAGAGAGGATAATTATTGTGAAACGAATACTGAGTAAAAATGACAAAAAGGCCAGTGTCATTTAAAAATGGAAACATCTGTCCTTAAGGTGTTAATGGTGTTTTCCTAATGATAATTATGAGATACTTTTTTGTGATCAACCCCTATGTTTTTTATACCAATGCCAATTCACTATCAGCTAGATTACAAGTCTGTGCGTTCATCTTTTAACGCTGAAAATATGGTCATTTCAGCGTTAAAACAGCACTGCAGCTATTACAAGTCTTGTCAGTATAGGTGTACTGCAAGCCTTTTAGCCTGTAACGCAACGTCAGTACCGCACTCATAAAAATGACGTTTTCTCATGGGATTCCCATAGCGCTGGTATTACGAGTTTTGCGTTCTGGCTAAAAAAAACGGTGTTACAGCCTAAAACGACAAGATCCATAATGCCATCTACAGTTAGTAGTTATCAGTTTTATGCTACAAAACTGTAACATAAAACTCATAACTATACTGCTACAAAGTACACTATAAACACCCATAAATTACCTATTAACCCCAAAACCGAGGCCCTCCCACATCGCCAACACTATATTAAACTTATTAACCCCTAATCTGCTGCTCCCAACATCGCCACCACTAAAAAATGTTTTATTAACTCCTATTTCGCCGCTCCCCGTCAGCACTATACTATACTTATTAACCCCTAAACCGTCACCCTCCCTCATCGCAAACACTATTTAAATATTATTAACCCCAAATCTGCCATACGCCCACATCGCCCCCACTATACTAAAAATATTAAAGGGACAGTATACACTCATTTTCATATAACTGCATGTAATAGACACTACTATAAAGAATAAGATGCACAGATACTGATATAAAAATCCAGTATAAAATGGTTTAAAAACGTACTTGGAAGCTTTCAGTTTAGCTCTGTTGAAAAGGTAGTTGGAAAGCCCACTGCAAGTGGGAAATAAGACACTCTCCCCTCCCCCTTTTGCATATGAAAAGACCCTTTACACAAACAGGAGCAAGCTGGAGAAGGTAGCTGACGGTATTCAAATAAAACTTTGGGGCTTGGTTAGGAGTCTGAAAATCAGAGCAATGTTCTTTAAAAATAAGCAAAATTATACATTTAAAAAAAAAAAAAAACTTTATGGGCTTTATAAATAGATCATCTACATACTTTTATGCAAAGAAAAAATGAGTGTATAATGGCCCTTTAAGCTCTACACCGCCGCCACTATAATAAACCTATTAACCCCTAAACCGCAAGCCCCCACAAAGAAATATACTAATTTAAACTATTAACCCCTTAACCTAACCATAACCCTAACTTTAGATTAAAATTACAATTTCCCTATCTTAAATTAAATCTTACATTGTCAAATAAAAAAAAACTAAGTTTAAACTAACAATTAAACATAATTATTAAAACTAAAATTAAACTAACTACCAATTAAATTAAACTAAACATTAAAAAAATCCTAACACTACTCTTAAAAATTACAAACTATCTAAATACAAAAAATAAAAAAGACTAAATTACAAAAAATAACAAACACTAAAGTACGAAAAATAACAAAATGAAATTATCAAAAATGAAAAAGACTTACACCTAATCTAATAGCTCTATTAAAATAATAAATAATAAAACAAACCTTAGCCTAAAATAAACTACCAATGCCCAACCATCCCCCCAAAATTAAAAAAACCTAACTCTAACAAAAACCTAAGCTACCCATTGCCCTGAAAAGGGCATTTGGATGGGCATTGCCCTTAAAATGGCATTTAGCTCTTTTACATGCCCAAACCCTAAACTAAAAAAATTAAATAAAAAAAAACACCTATCACTAACCCCTGAAGATCCACTTACAGTTTTTGAAGTCCCGCTTGAACGATCTTCATCCAGGCGGCGAGAAGTCTTCATCCAGACGGCCTATTCAATCTTCCTCCCGGCAGCGAAGTCCTCATCCAAGCGGCCTCTTCAATCTTCCTCCCGGTGCCGAAGTCCTCATCCAAGCGGTGAGAAGTCTTCATCCAGGCAGCCTCTTCAATCTTCATCCAGGTGGCATCTTCTATCTTGATCCTTGAGGCAAGGAGCTGGTCCATCCTGAAGACATCCGGAGTGAAGCATCCTCTTCTTTATTATTTTTGATAATTTGTTTGTTATGTTGTGTAATGCATTTTTTTAGGGGGTGTTTGTTTGTTTTTTGTAGCAAAAGAGCTGTTTAACTTAGGGCAATGCCCTACAAAAAGGCCCTTTAAGGACCCTTGGTAGTTTATTCTAGATTAGGCTTTTTTATTTTGGGTTTTTTTTTTTTTTTTTTTAAAGGGTATTAGAATAGGAATAATTTCATTTTGTATTTTTTGTAATGGTAGCTTTTTTTATTTTTGTAATGGTAGGCTTTTTATTTTGTAATGGTAGGTTTTAGTGTAGGGTAGATTAGGTTTTATTTCACAGGTAAGTTTGTATTTATTTTAACTAGGTAGTTATTAAATAGTTAATAACTATTTACTAACTAGTCTACCTAGTTAAAATAAATACAAACTTTGCTGTGAAATAAAAATAAAACCTAAGCTAGCTACAATATAACTATTAGTTATATTGTAGCTAGCTTAGGTTTTATTTCACAGGTAAGTACATATTTAGTTTTAAATAGTTATTATTTAGTTAATAATTGTAAGTTTAATTTAGCTCTATTTTAATTATGTTAAAGTTAGGGGGTGTTAGGGTTATATCGGGGTTAGGTTTAGGGATAGGTGTAGGGGTTAATAGTTTAATTTAGGTTGTTGCAATGTGGGGGGCTGGTGGTTTAGGGGTTAATAAGTTTATTTAGTGGTAGTGATGTGGGAGGCCAAAGGTTTAGTGGTTAATAACTTTATTTAGTTGCAGTGATTTTGGGGAGCAGCAGAATAGGGGTTAATAACTTTAGTATAGTGATGGCGATGTCGGGAGCGGCAGATTAGGGGTTAATAACTGTAGGCAGGCATCGGCGATGTCGGGGGCAGCAGATTAGGGGTGTTTAGACATGGGGTTTATGTTAGGGTGTTAGGTTTAAACGTAAATTTTCTTTTCCCCATAGACTTTAATGGGGCTCCATTACGGAGCTTTTCTTTCCGTGATCGCAGGTTTCTGACCCTCTCTCCCCATTGATGTCTAAGAGGAAAGCGTGCACGAGCACGTCAAAACAGCGCTTGTTTTTGGTGCGGTATGGAGCTTAAAAGCACCAAATTGCCCACACAAGCCGGGCTTTTTAAAAAAACTTGTAATGGCTGCGCTAAAGGGGATTAAATAATGCCACGTTTGTTGCATTCGTTAATTTCCCTATAGCGCTCAAAAATCGTAATCTAGTTGTATGTTATTTGGGGTCATTTTATAGCTAAGATTTTTAAAACATACAAATGTATAATTGCAGTTGTAGGTAAACTTACTGGTGATTATATTTAACTCTGTACAGATGTTACAATGTTTCAGGTTATAACTGTAATTTGAGTTGTGCAATATTTTAAAAGGGACATTAAATTATTTCTAATAATGTATCAGAAATCAATCACTGTGTTACATAAGCTCTGCATACAAAATAAATGTTTTAAAAGTTTGTAAACCCTATTTGTATTGTTTCACTGGGGCCAATTGTAAGATATTCACTGATCTAGACATGTTCTTCCACTCCAACACTCGCAGGGGCAGCCCACATGGAATTCAATTAAAAAAACAAAGGGGCTGTCCCTGCGAGTGATGAGATTTATTTATTAACCCCTAATCTGCCCCCCACAACGTCGCCGCCAGCTACCTACACTTATTAACTCCTAATCTGCCGTCCGCATGCCGCCGCCAGCTACATTATCCCTATGTACCCCTAATCTGCTGCCCTAACATCGCCGACCCCTATATTATATTTATTAACCCCTAACCTGCCCTCCCTAACATCGCCGACACCTAACTTCAATTATTAACCCCTAATCTGCCGACCGAATCTCGCCGATATTCTAATAAATGTATTAACCCCTAAAGCTAAGTCTAACCCTAACACTAACACCCCCCTAAATTAAATATAATTTTAATCTAACGAAATTAATTAACTCTTATTAAATAAATTATTCCTATTTAAAGCTAAATACTTACCTGTAAAATAAACCCTAATATAGCTACAATATAAATTATAATTATATTATAGCTATTTTAGGATTAATATTTATTTTACAGGCAACTTTGTATTTATTTTAACCAGGTACAATAGCTATTAAATAGTTAAGAACTATTTAATAGCTAAAATAGTTACAATAATTACAAATTTACCTGTAAAATAAATCCTAACCTAAGTTACAATTAAACCTAACACTACACTATCAATAAATAAATTAAATACAATACCTACAAATAACTACAGGTAACCCTCAGTTTACGCCGGGGTTAGGTTCCAGAAGGAATGGTTGTAAATCAAAATCGTTGTAAATTGAAACCCAGTTTATAAGGTAAGTCAATGGGAAGTGAGGGAGATAGGTTCCAGGCCCCTCTCAAAATTGTCATAAGTAACACCTAATACATTATTTTTAAAGCTTTGAAATGAAGACTTTAAATGCTAAACAGCATTATAAACCTAATAAAATAATCACACAACACAGAATATATATTTAAACTAAGTTAAATGAACAAAAACATTTGCTAAACAGCATTATAAACCTAATAAAATAATCACACAACACAGACTTCACTTGCATTTTTCTGCAAACAGTTCTTTCTATGCATTCCAATCTGGACTGATTTATAGACAGGAAGATCTTGTTCCTTTGAAATCTGCTTGATAGCTCAGGTCTGGTTAAACTGATTAATTTTGGCTTTGCTGCAACACAAGCGGACAGCTCCACCTACTGGCTATTTTAATAAATGCACTGCTTCTCAATGCTTTTCAATAGCAGTCACATGACTGGAAAAAAAGGTGGTTATTCTGAAACGGTGTAAATTGAACCGTTGTAAAACGAGGGCCACCTGTACAATGAAATAAACTAACTAAAGTACAAAAAATAAAAAAGAACTAAGTTACAAAAAATAAAAAAATATTTACAAACATAAGAAAAATATTACAACAATTTTAAACTAATTACACCTACTCTAAGCCCCCTAATAAAATAACAAAGCCCCCCAAAATAAAAAAATGCCCTACCCTATTCTAAATTACTAAAGTTCAAAGCTTTTTTACCTTACCAGCCCTGAACAGGGCCCTTTGCGGGGCATGCCCCAAGAAGTTCAGCTCTTTTGCCTGTAAAAAAAAACATACAATACCCCCCCCCCCAACATTACAACCCACCACCCACATACCCCTAATCTAACCCACACCCCCCTTAAATAAACCTAACACTAAGCCCCTGAAGATCATCCTACCTTGTCTTCACCTCACCGGGTATCACCGATCGGTCCTGGCTCCAAAATCTTCATCCAACCCAAGCGGGGGCTGGCGATCCATCATCCGGTGGCTGAAGAGGTCCAGAAGAGGCTCCAAAGTCTTCATCCTATCCGGGAAGAAGAGTAGATCCAGACAGGCAACCATCATCTTCCAAGCGGCATCTTCTATCTTCATCCGATGAGGACCGGCTCCATCCTGAAGACCTCCACCGCGGACTCATCTTCATCCGGCGACGTCCAACTGAAAAATGACGGTTCCTTTAAATGACGTCATCCAAGATGGCGTCCCTCGAATTCCGATTGGCTGATAGGATTCTATCAGCCAATCGGAATTAAGGTAGGAATATTCTGATTGGCTGATGGAATCAGCCAATCAGAATCAAGTTCAATCCGATTGGCTGATTGGATTTAAATCTAAATACTTAAGATTTAAATCTAAATACTTACCTATAAAATAAACTCTAAGATAGCTACAATGTAATTAATAATTACATTGTAGCTATGTTAGGGTTTATACTTATTTTACAGGTAAATTGTTAATTATTTTAACTAGGTATAATAGCTATTAAATAGTTATGAACTGTTTAATAGCTACCTAGTTAAAATAATTACCCAATTACCTGTAAAATAAATCCTAACCTAAGTTACAAATACACCTACACTATCAATAAATTAAATAAACTACAAATATCTATCTAAAAATACAATTAAATAAACTAAACTAAATTACAAAAACAAACAAACACTAAATTACAAAAAATAAAAAAAAAGATTACAAGATTTTTAAGCTAATTACACCTATTCTAAGCCCCCTAATAAAATAATAAAGCCCCCCAAAATAAAAAAATTCCCTACCCTATTCTAAATTAAAAAAAGTTCAAAGCTCTTTTACCTTACCAGCCCTTAAAAGGGCCTTTTGTGGGGGCATGCCTCAAAGAAAACTGCTCTTTTGCCTGAAAAAAAAAACACAATACCACCCCCCAACATTACAACCCACCACCCACATACCCCTAATCTAACCCAAACCCCCCTTAAATAAACCTAACACTACCCCCCTGAAGATCTCCCTACCTTATCTTCACCACGCCGGGCCGAACTCCTCATCCGATCCGGGCGATGTCTATCCAAGCGGCAAAGAAGAGGTCTTCATCCCGGCGATGTCTTCATCCAAGCGGCAGCAAAGTCTTCTTCCATCGGGCAGCATCTTCCATCAAGCAGCATCTTCAATCTTCATTCTTCGCTCCACAGACGCCAATCAGCCAATCAGATTGAGCTTGCGTTCTATTGGCTGTTCCGATCAGCCAATAAAATGCGAGCTCAATCTGATTGACTGATTGGTTCAGCCAATCGGATTGAACTTGAATCTGATTGGCTGATTCAATCAGCCAATCAGATTTTTCTACCTTAATTCCGATTGGCTGATAGAATCCTATCAGCCAATCGGAATTTGACGGACACCATCTTGGATGATGTCATTTAAAGGTACCTCATTCGTCGTTCAGTCGTCGGCCGGGATGGATGAAGATTGAAGATGCCGCTTGATGGAAGATGCTGCCCAATGGAAGAAGACTTTGCTGCCGCTTGGATAAAGACATCGCCGGGATGAAGACCTCTTCTTTACCGCTTGGATAGACATCGCCCGGATCGGATGAGGAGTTTGGCCCGGCGTGGTGAAGATAAGGTAGGGAGATCTTCAGGGGGGTAGTGTTAGGTTTATTTAAGGGGGGTTTGGGTTAGATTAGGGGTATGTGGGTGGTGGGTTGTAATGTTGGGGGGTGGTATTGTGGTTTTTTTTTCAGGCAAAAGAGCATGCCCCCACAAAAGGCCCTTTTAAGGGCTGGTAAGGTAAAAGAGCTTTGAACTTTTTTTAATTTAGAATAGGGTAGGGAATTTTTTTTATTTTGGGGGGCTTTATTATTTTATTAGGGGGCTTAGAATAGGTGTAATTAGCTTAAAAATCTTGTAATCTTTTTTTATTTTTTGTAATTTAGTGTTTTTTTTTTTTGTAATTTAGATTAGTTTATTTAATTGTATTTTTAGATAGATATTTGTAGTTTATTTAATTTATTGATAGTGTAGGTGTATTTGTAACTTAGGTTAGGATTTATTTTACAGGTAATTGGGTAATTATTTTAACTAGGTAGCTATTAAACAGTTCATAACTATTTAATAGCTATTATACCTAGTTAAAATAATTAACAATTTACCTGTAAAATAAATATAAACCCTAACATAGCTACAATGTAATTATTAATTATATTGTAGCTATCTTAGGGTTTATTTTATAGGTAAGTATTTAGATTTAAATAGGAATATTTTAATTAATAATATTAATATTAGATTTATTTTAATAAGAGTTTAGTTAGGATGTTAGAGTTAGATAGGGTTATTATACTTAATATATATATATATATATATATATATATATATATATATATATATATATATATATATATATATATATATAATATAATAACTATATTAACTATATTAACCCTAATATAATTAGGGTGAATATAGTCAATATATATAATATAATAACTATATTAACTATATTAACCCTAATATAATTAGGGTTTATATAGTTAATATAGCTGGCGGCGGTGTAGGGGGATTAGATTAGGGGTTAATACATTTATTATAGGTGGCCGCGGTGTAGGGGGATGTAGATTAGGGGTTAATGTGTTTAATATAGGTGGCGGCAGTGTAGGGGGATTAGATTAGGGGTTAATACATTTATTATAGGTGGCCGCGGTGTAGGGGGATGTAGATTGTAGGCAAAAGAGCAGTTTACTTTGTGACAAAGCCCCGCCAAAAGCCCTTTTAAGGGCTGGCAAAAGAGCTGAATTCTTTGGGGCATGCCCCGCAAAAAGCCCTTTTAAGGGCTGGCAAAAGAGCTGTTACTTTGGGGCAATGCCGCGCAAAAAGCCCTTTTCAGGGCTATTTGTAGGGTTAGACTTAGGTTTAGTGGTAGGGATAGTTTAGTATTTTAGGGGTTAAATAATTTAATATACATGGCGTCGGGGTAAGGGGATTAGATTAGGGGTTAATAATTTTAAAATAGATAGTGGCGGGGTAGGGGCTCACTTTAGGGGGTAGGTAAGGTAGATGGCGGCGGTGTTAGGGGCTCACTTTAGGGGGTTATAGATTTAATATAGCTGGCGGCGGTTTAGGGGTTAATAACTTTATTAGGTTGCGGCAGGGTTTGAGAGCGGCGGTTTAGGGGTTAATACATATTTTATTGTTAGGATAGAGAGGGGGGATAGCGGATAGAGGGTTAGACGTGTCGGGCTATGTTAGGGAGGCGTGTTAGACAGTGCGGGTGATTTAGACTTTAGTCAGGTTTTGTAGGCGCCGGCAGTTTCTAACGTGGCGCAAGTCACTGGCGACGCCAGAAATTTGTACTTGCGCAGATTTCTGGACATCGCTGGTTTATCCGACTTACGGCACGTTAGCATCTGACTGCGCCGTATATGGGATAGCTCGAGTTGCGAGCTGAAACTGCGGGCAACGCGGGTTCCCTCGCTTGCGCCGCAAACTACGCCGTTTATCGGATCGCGCCCCTGAGGGGCAAATCCAGTCAAGTGACCCATTGCACCAACAAATCAGCTCACAGCTACAGGACCCAGAGCCAGCAGGACCCACCGCAGGCCACAACCAGCAGGACCCACAGCTGGAAGGACCCACTGCAGGACACATAGCCAGCAGAACCCACCACAGGCCACAGCAGGACCCACAGCAAGCAGGACCCATCAGGAATAACCTTTACTGAAGCCAACTGGGAACAGATAGTGCATGTTCACTTACAATTCTTGGAATTAGAGAAAAACGTCATTTTCAAAGTCTAATTGCAGAAAAGGGTGCAAAATAATGAAACTTTATTGTAAAGGTGTTTTACTAGACTTTATTTAAAATGTTGTATTGTGATCTCAAAGTGTTTACATTCCTTATAAAATGTGGACTGGTGGAATGTGCCAGTCAGGGGAATTTTTCTAGGGGTTAAAGGAAAACTTTTGAGCAGTTTTTTCTGCAATGATTTTAAATCACAGATTTTTTTTTTTATATTTTTTTTAGCACATTCATTGCCTCTTTAAAAATATGGTTACCATATAGGCTGGTAGAATTCAAGGTCTGTACACACCGGATTAACAACTAAATAAAAAAAATAAAAAACATCTAAAATGTCTAAGAAGCCTATAGTTAGAGCGATCACATGTTACCTATTATTTTTCATGCTGGATGGAGTGTGTGCAGCCCTCATGTACACCTAAAGCCATGTTGCTGTCCTATTTAAAATTACTGATCTCTCGTATTAACACCTTGAATGCTACAATCACCGGATGAGACACAAAGAGGAAATAACAGGAAATATGAATGTACATACAAAGTACTCACTGCATCCCACACCAGCGCTGCCACCCCAAGGTTGGCACCATAGTGCTGGGTAATATGCAGGGCCGCCACTAGAAATTTTGGGGCCCCCTTACTAAAGTAGTGTCCCCCCCCGCACCATATTCATTCTTTGGCCAAAAAAAATCAAGCCTGCCACCATGTCAAGGTAGACTCTAGCAAAGGGAAAATAAAAGACTAATGTTTTTTTAATTTACATTACAACAAGAGTCCTTTAGTTTAATCTTAATACACTGAAGGGACATGAAACTATTTTTTTCTTTCACAATTCAGATAGAGTTTACAATTTTAAACAACTTTGCAATTTACTTATATTGTCAAATTTGCTTTGTTCTCTTGGTATCCTTTATTATTAGTAGTAATTTGTAGAGTGTCAACATATTCTGCTGCCCTATAAACATAGCTATAATATGCATTTTTAAGAGTCAAATGGGTAGGGGCCCTACCAAGAGTTGCACTGTTGCAATTCAGCTCTCATGAAGCTGATCTATAAAGCAGCTGGGCTCGCATGCTTACGTGCTTGTTCAGGAGCAGCAATGCACTACTGGGAGAAAGCGGCCGATTGGTGGCTGCATATATATGCTTCTTGTCATTGACTCACCTGTTGTGTTTATCTAGCTCCCAGTAGAGCAATGCTGCCCCTTCAAGAAACGATACCAAGAAAATGAAGCAAACTTGATAAAATACTGTAAGTCAACTGGAATGTTTTTTTAACTGTATGCTCTATCTGAATCATGAAAAAAACAACAACATTGGGTTTCATGTCTCTTAATGTTGCAGATTAATAATACTGCAAGAATGCTAATGCAATCTTAGACCTAGATTTGGAGTTTGGCGTTAGCCGTGAAAACCAGCGTTAGAGGCTCCTAACGCTGGTTTTAGGCTACCGCCGGTATTTGGAGTCACTCAAAATAGGGTCTAACGCTCACTTTTCATCCGCGACTTTTCCATACCGCAGATCCCCTTACGTAAATTGCGTATCATATCTTTTCAATGGGATCTTTCTAACTCCGGTATTTAGAGTCATTTCTGAAGTGAGCGTTAGACATCTAACGACAAAACTCCAGCCGCAGGAAAAAAGTCAGTAGTTAAGATTTTTCTAGGCTAACGCCGGTTTATAAAGCTCTTAACTACTGTGCTCTAAAGTACACTAACACCCATAAACTACCTATGCACCCCTAAACCGAGGTCCCCCCACATCGCCGACACTCAAATAATTTTTTTTAACCCCTAATCTGCCGACCGCCACCTACGTTATCCTTATGTACCCCTAATCTGCTGCCCCTAACACCGCCGACCCCTGTATTATATTTATTAACCCCTAACCTGCCCCCCACAGTGTCGCCTTCACCTACCTACACTTATTAACCCCTAATCTGCCGACCGCAAAGCGCCACCACCTACGTTATCCTTATGTACCCCTAATCTGCTGCCCCTAACACCGCCGACCCCTATATTATATTTATTAACCCCTAATCTGCCCCCCTCAACGTCGCCTCCACCTGCCTACACTTATTAACCCCTAATCTGCCGACCGGACCTGAGTGCTACTATAATAAAGTTATTAACCCCTAATCCGCCTCACTAACCCTATAATAAATAGTATTAACCCCTAATCTGCCCTCCCTAACATCGCCGACAGCTAACTTCAATTATTAACCCCTAATCTGCCGACCGGAGCTCACCGCTATTCTAATAAATGTATTAACCCCTAAAGCTAAGTCTAACCCTAACACTAACACCCCCCTAAGTTAAATATAATTTTAATCTAACTAAATAAATTAACTCTTATTAAATAAATTATTCCTATTTAAAGCTAAATACTTACCTGTAAAATAAACCCTAATATAGCTACAACATAAATTATAATTATATTATAGCTATTTTAGGATTTATATTTATTTTACAGGTAACTTTGTATTTATTTTAACCAGGTACAATAGCTATTAAATAGTTAAGAACTATTTAATAGCTAAAATAGTTAAAATAATTACAAATTTACCTGTAAAAGAAATCCTAACCTAAGTTACAATTAAACCTAACACTATACTATCAATAAATTCATTAAATAAACTACCTACAATTACCTACAATTAACCTAACACTACACTATCAATAAATTAATTAAATACAATTCCTACAAATAAATACAATTAAATAAACTTGCTAAAGTACAAAAAATAAAAAAGAACTAAGTTACAAAAAATAAAAAAATATTTACAAACATAAGAAAAATATTACAACAATTTTAAACTAATTACTCCTACTCTAAGCCCCCTAATAAAATAACAAAGCCCCCCAAAATAAAAAAATGCCCTACCCTATTCTAAATAACTAAAGTTCAAAGCTCTTTTACCTTACCAGCCCTGAACAGGGCCCTTTGCGGGGCATGCCCCAAGAAGTTCAGCTCTTTTGCCTGTAAAAAAAAAATACAATACCCAAGCCCCCCAACATTACAACCCACCACCCACATACCCCTAATCTAACCCAAACCCCCCTTAAATAAACCTAACACTAAGCCCCTGAAGATCTTCCTACCTTGTCTTCACCTCACCGGGTTCAACGATCTGTCCAGAAGAGCTCCTCCGATGTCCTGATCCAAGCCCAAGCGGGGGGCTGAAGAGGTCCATGATCCGGCTGAAGTCTTCATCCAAGCTGGAGCTGAAGAGGTCCATGATCCGGATGAAGTCTTCATCCAAGCGGGAGCTGAAGAGGTCCATGATCCGGATGAAGTCTTCTATCAATGGCATCTTCAATCTTCTTTCTTCCGGATCCATCTTGCAGACCTCCGACGCGGAACATCCTGCTGGCCCGACGGACTAACGACGAATGACGGTTCCTTTAAGGGACGTCATCCAAGATGGCGTCCCTCGAATTCCGATTGGCTGATAGGATTCTATCAGCCAATCAGGAATTAAGGTAGGAATATTCTGATTGGCTGATGGAATCAGCCAATCAGAATCAAGTTCAATCCGATTGGCTGATCCAATCAGCCAATCAGATTGAGCTCGCATTCTATTGGCTGATCGGAACAGCCAATAGATTGCGAGCTCAATCTGATTGGCTGATTGAATCAGCCAATCGGATTGAACTTGAATCTGATTGGCTGATTCCATCAGCCAATCAGAATTTTCCTACCTTAATTCCGATTGGCTGATAGAATCCTATCAGCCAATCGGAATTCGAGGGACGCCATCTTGGATGACGTCCCTTAAAGGAACCGTCATTCGTCGTTAGTCCGTCGGGCCAGCAGGATGTTCCGCGTCGGAGGTCTGCAAGATGGATCCGGAAGAAAGAAGATTGAAGATGCCGTTGATAGAAGACTTCATCCGGATCATGGACCTCTTCAGCTCCCGCTTGGATGAAGACTTCATCCGGATCATGGACCTCTTCAGCTCCCGCTTGGATGAAGACTTCAGCCGTATCATGGACCTCTTCAGCCCCCCGCTTGGGCTTGGATCAGAACATCGGAGGAGCTCTTCTGGACAGATCGTTGAACCCGGTGAGGTGAAGACAAGGTAGGAAGATCTTCAGGGGCTTAGTGTTAGGTTTATTTAAGGGGGGTTTGGGTTAGATTAGGGGTATGTGGGTGGTGGGTTGTAATGCTGGGGGGTTTGGGTATTGTATTTTTTTTTTACAGGCAAAAGAGTTGAACTTCTTGGGGCATGCCCCGCAAAGGGCCCTGTTCAGGGCTGGTAAGGTAAAAGAGCTTTGAACTTTAGTAATTTAGTATAGGGTAGGGCATTTTTTTATTTTGGGGGGCTTTGTTATTTTATTAGGGGGCTTAGAGTAGGTGTAATTAGTTTAAAATTGTTGTAATATTTTTCTTATGTTTGTAAATATTTTTTTATTTTTTGTAACTTAGTTCTTTTTTATTTTTTGTACTTTAGCAAGTTTATTTAATTGTATTTATTTGTAGGAATTGTATTTAATTAATTTATTGATAGTGTAGTGTTAGGTTAATTGTAGGTAATTGTAGGTAGTTTATTTAATTAATTTATTGATAGTATAGTGTTAGGTTTAATTGTAACTTAGGTTAGGATTTATTTTACAGGTAAATTTGTAATTATTTTAACTATTTTAGCTATTAAATAGTTCTTAACTATTTAATAGCTATTGTACCTGGTTAAAATAAATACAAAGTTACCTGTAAAATAAATATTAATCCTAAAATAGCTATAATATAATTATAATTTATATTGTAGCTATATTAGGATTTATTTTACAGGTAAGTATTTAGCTTTAAATAGGAATAATTTATTTAATAAGAGTTAATTAATTTTGTTAGATTAAAATTATATTTAATTTAGGGGGGTGTTAGTGTTAGGGTTAGACTTAGCTTTAGGGGTTAATACATTTATTAGAATAGCGGTGAGCTCCGGTCGGCAGATTAGGGGTTAATAATTGAAGTTAGGTGTCGGCGATGTTAGGGAGGGCAGATTAGGGGTTAATACTATTTATTATAGGGTTAGTGAGGCGGATTAGGGGTTAATAACGTTATTATAGTAGCACTCAGGTCCGCTCGGCAGATTAGGGGTTAATAAGTGTAGGCAGGTGGAGGCGACGTTTTGGGGGACAGATTAGGGGTTAATAAATATAATATAGGGGTCGGCGATGTTAGGGAAGCAGATTAGGGGTACATAGGGATAATGTAAGTAGCGGCGGTTTACGGAGCGGCAGATTAGGGGTTAATAATAATATGCAGGGGTCAGCGATAGCGGGGGCGGCAGATTAGGGGTTAATAAGTGTAAGGTTAGGGGTGTTTAGACTCGGGGTACATGTTAGAGTGTTAAGTGCAGACGTAGGAAGGGTTACCGCATAGCAAACAATGGGGCTGCGTTAGGAGCTGAACGCGGCTTTTTTGCAGGTGTTTGTTTTTTTTTCAGCTCAAACAGCTCCATTGTTTCCTATGGGGGAATCGTGCACGAGCACATTTTTGAGGCTGGCCGCGTCCGTAAGCAACTCTGGTATCGAGAGTTGAAGCTGCGTTAAAAATGCTCTACGCTCCTTTTTTGGAGCCTAACGCAGCCTTTATGTGGTCTCTCAATACCAGAGTTATTTTTATGGTGCGGCCAGAAAAAAGCCGGCGTTAGTTTTTCGGGTCGTTACCGACAAAACTCCAAATCTAGCCGAAAAGCTCCACAATGTATGCACATGTTAAATAACTTAAAGGGACATGAAACCATTTTTTTTTATTTTAAGATTCGGATGGAGCATACATTTTTAACAACTTTCCAATGTACTTTTATTATCAATGTTACTTCATTTTCTTAGTATCCTTTATTGAAGGAGCAGCAATGCACTACCAGGAGCTAGCTGAACACATTGTTAAGCCAATGACAATATATATATATATATATATATATATATATATGCAGCCACCAATAAGCAGCTAGCTCACAGATCCTAAGCTTACCTAGGTATCTTTTTCAGCAAAGGATACCAAGAGAACTAAGAAAATTAGATAATTAAAGTAAATTGGGAAGTTGTTTAAAAGTGTGTGCTCTATATGAAAGTAAAATGATGGGTTTCATGTCCCTTTAATAAAAATGCTTTAGCTAATTCCTCCTAGAAACCAAGAAATGAATAACTTAGAAGAAGAAAACAGCAGACACAGCTTATCTGAATTAACACTAACATAAAATGCTTTTAAAAGATAATATGCTTCCATATTTCCATGCAGCCGTGCTCACCAGCCCTGGGGTACGCATAAACTCCCATTGTAGAATTGTATATAAATGTACATGTGCAGCCTAGCAAAGGACTGTTAACTACAGTTAAAGAAACATCACACAGTAAAGCAATGCATAGGTGACAAATACTGCTGCTGAAATAGTAAAAAACTGTTTTATTACTGTTAGGGATTATTGTTAGCGTGAATAGCGCCATCTTGTTCTTGGCTGCCATTTTGTCTTTGGCATCCATCTTGTCTGAATAACATTTATTATAGCAATCATTCTGTAGAAATACATATCTGTTATTAGTGTGTTAGAGCTAGTTTTGGCCTTGCAGATGTTCCTGGCACAACACCTGGAAGGTACTATCTCTATAAGAGGCTCAAATAACCTTGCTTTGGTCCTAGATGCATTTCTTATTATGACTATAGAAATATTGTTTCTAGCTAGTATTTTTCCTGACAAACACTGTGTAAGATGACGTGGTCATAACGTGTCATCATGTTAACCCTGTATGCTGTAATTGTTGTCTATAAGACATGTTGTGTGTCTTTCAATAAAGGAGAATGGTTTTAGACTTACTGCTGCGTGGTCTGAAGTACTGTTCTCAGGATAGCCTTATCAAATAATATATTCATTTCCAGTTGGTATGTTGTGCCCGAGGCCCAGTCCTGACTGACACTCCCCCCCCCCCCCCTGAAAACAACCCCTAACAATTACCCCATGTAGGATACAACATAAACTGAAATGGCTTATCTCAAGGCTTCAGCTAAAAAGCAGCACACTGCACAGTATTAGCTGTACTCTACATGAGGATCTCACTGCAGCCCTGAAGAAACCTCATACACTTGCTGAGAGCACATTTATGTACTTACTGTTTAGTTGTTGTCTGGAAGCTGGCCAGGTGAATCTCAGCTATATCAGTTAGTAGAGGTGGCCACACATGCTGCTAGCAGCTCACACTGGTGCAAGCAGCTTTTCCCTCTCCATTCATTGAGACTGCGCTCTGAGTAGTGAAAGCCTGCCCTAAGCCCTTGCCCCTCAGCACATGACCTGTTAGCGCCATAGAGCAGCGGTCGCCAACCAGTGGTCCGTGGACCACTGGTGATTCAAGAGAAGATGTTGGTGGTCCTTAACACCATCAAGCTGGAATTAATTTCCTCTGATGGCGTCACCCCGTCATGCCACAACTCCCTACAGTGCCTGGCTGGACATCAGTGAAAACAGAGGAGTTAAATTATAATCTCCCTATGCACGTTGCATAGTACTGCACAACTTTCATAGCTAGATTGTATTTTTTAACTCCTCCCACCCGGCACATTGCTCAGATGTTTCCATTCTAAAGCCAGCAGAGGTTGATATAGTCTTGGCTTGAAATAGTGGAATTAAAGTATATAAAAAAAGAAAATCTTAAAAAAAAATGTATTTCATATTTCATTTATTTTCTTCCCTTTACCTGTCTTTTTGTAGTAGTTTTCCTAATTCATTAAGATGGACTTACGTCACTGTTTGTCTTCCTCCCCTGCAGCTTCTTTTTTTTATTAGATATTCATTATTTTTCATTCTAATAAATGTATTCCACCTGAATTCCAGTAATTGCCATCCAGCAGATCAGCCATATCTCACCAGTATTATAGTAATTACCAGTAACATCAGTCGTGGTTAGCTCACATCCATATTGAGAGCTTTCTGATATAAACTTAATTTATGACTCCAATGTCTGTCCATGATCATAAGTAGTTTTTAATAATACCTAACTGGGGAGGTAACTTGGAAGTTTTGTGGTCCTTATAAACATAATTATTTTCCCCCACTTTCTGCCTCTCTGTTTCCAGCTCAAAAGTTGGCACTCACCCTTCATCTGTCATTTGGAAATATTCTGTCAGTTCTGTCATTCAATTAGTTAATTCCAAAAATGAATTCTTAAAAATGCGTAAATATATAAATTATGTAAACTTAGCTATGGTTATACTAGTTATGTACAGGATGTGTGTATATATATATATTTATACCGTATTTTCCGGCGTATAAGACGACTTTTTAACTCTTGAAAATCTTCTCAAAAGTCGAGGGTCGTCTTATACGCCGGGTGTCGTTACACAACAGTACGCACTAGCTGACCCATAGAGACCTTTGTCTCCATGACAATGACGCTTTACTATTACGGGAACTAAGATACCGGAAGCGGAAGTTTGGGTGCTTGAAGCTGCCATATTGGAAGCGGGGGAGAAAAAAGGGAGAGAGAACATAGAGAAAGGGAAATAGATTCGAACTGAGAGGTGAGCGGAATGGGGGAATTTGTGTGTTATGTATGCGGGTGCAGGGGTTGGCGAGGCTGCTTTGAGTAGTAGGCGCAGTCTCGAAACGTTTAGGAAGTAAAGCAAGAGACTGGGATGCTGGGCCCTCCTTAGTTGTGGGATGTGATGGTGGAGCTAGTGTTCTGTCATCAGCCTATAATAACATAAGGTGGCTGTCCCATAATGTATGGCCGAAAAGTGAGTCTAGTTGCTGCTGAAAGTGATGGATGTGGAGCGATCATCACTAGTATATAATGAACCACAAGCAGTGCACATTAACTATAAGGAACAAACTAGCAAAAACTTGCTGCGAGGTAGGATTAAACATTTGTCAGTATAGGAGCTGTACCCAGTTAGACACTGGTAGCTAAAGCGTTAAACTACAAGCGTTAAACAGGCTGCTGATTCAAAGTATACATATTTCAGTAATATAAATAAATATGTAAAATAACTATATTGTTTTAGGAACTAGACAGAACTTTTCTCAGACAGGAAGTAAGGGTGATTATTATCCTAATCCTAATTTCATTGAGGGGGTAAGGGGGTAGTCTTATACGGCGAGTATAGCACAAACCCTATATTTTTAACAGGAAAAGTAGGGGGTCGTCTTATACGCCCAGTCGTCTTATACACCGGAAAAGACGGTATATATATTTATATATATATATAGATATAGATGTACAGAAGAAATGTCCAGGCACTCCACCAGATGAGACGTAAAAAATATATATTTATTGATAGAAAATCGTAAAAACAGGTAAGTCAGCAGTTGAAAAACACTAAGACTTGCAGCAATATATACAAAAAAGTGCAGAGAAGGTTAGCTGGGTTCCCATGCGGCAGACATGTTTCGTGCCTGTTGCACTTGTTCACTGCTCATGGGAATCCCAGTAAATCCCAGCTTAAATAGGCACACCCTGTGAGGGTGTATCTTTACATAGTTAATTAATCAATTGGTTAATTGTATACCTCTCTCTATAAGCACAGTCTAAGGATTATGTATAGCAGTACTAAGTAGAATATTAAATACAATCTATCTGAATATGAAATAGGATATTAATAGACATTTTCTCTTCATGGTTATACATAAATCCAAAGTGATCACAGGATTAACCCTATGAAAACAGACTTATCAACTATACTGTACAATCCAACAGCAATAGATTCATTAATTTGGTGCATAATATTAGAGATGTTAAATACTAATTCTAATTTAAATTAAAATTTATTATTTCATCCTTATGGGGATATCATTGATGTTCATTTAGTGTAGTAAGAAAAAAAACATGATCAATTATAGTAAGTTATACACAAAGATCAATGTCTCTTCTAAAATTTAACCCATGTGGTAAACTACTGTTTAGAGTAAAAATCCAAAATATTTCTCTGATACCCAATTTGGTTTCTCTATCACCTCCCCTTTTCCATATGGGGACGTGATCAATTGCCTGTACTGTTAACAAATTAGTATTAGAATCATGATTTTCTCTGAAATGTTGTGCTATGGGAGTGTCTGATTCTATGTCCTATAGACCTGAGATGAGCTAAGAACCTGTCATTTAGGGGTCTCTTTGTTTTTCCAACATACTGTTTGAGGCACCCCTTACAGGTCAACAAGTATATTACATGTGTAGTTGCACAATTAATATAAAATTTGATGTCATGAGATTTCTGAGTGCTAGTGCAGGTAAAATGATCCCCCTCTACAACATGTTCACATGTCTTACAGATGTTGCATCTGCACCGAAAAAAAACTTTTCTTTGTTTAAGCCAACACTTGTTATTTGTTCTACTTGAACAATCTGATGGGGATGTATAGTTCCCTATCATTTTACCCTTTCTAGGTATGAACTCACATCCCTCTTGTATGATCCCTTTCAGTATGGGGTCTGTGTAAAGAATAGGAATGCTTTCTCTAACTATACTGTAGATATCTCTGAAATAGGTAGTGATGAATTTGGATCTTTTTTTCTGTTTTTCCTTTGAGCCCTTAGCCTGACCTTTGTATTTCAAAACTTCCCTTCTAGGCAGACTATCCACTTCTTCTCTAATTTTTGTAAGGGTTTTTTCAGCATATCCCCTGTTTTTTAAACGTTCAGTGAGTATGTCAGCCTGTTTAATATAGTCATCCGTTTTTGTACAGTTTCGTTTAGCTTTTATATATTGTTTTGGATGGCAAGAACTGTAATCAAGTATTGTATTTCATGATGTAGGCTTCCTGTACAGGTCAGTTTCGATTAGGCCAGTGTCACTATCTCCTCTGATTATTACATCTAGGAAACATACAGTGCGTTCATTTTGTTCCCCTATCAATTTTATGCCACTATCATTTTGATTTAGATATTCACAGAATAATTCTACATTCTGTTCATCACTGTCTATGATGAAAAACAGATCATCAATAAAGACGTGGACGAGAAAGAAACCCCCCTCAAACATAAAAAAGTTATGTGTGAGGAGATATTCAATAGCATTTATGATGAACTGTTTGGTTGTTGTGTTGTAATTACTGCAATGTTCCAAAAAGAAATCAATAGCCCGTACACCTTTCTCATGGATAATGGAAGTATACAAGGATGCCACATCAACTACCAGAAATCTATAACTGGATTTCCATTTTATTTTTTCCAACTTCAATAGTAGAGATGTGGTATCCTGTATATGGCTTGGTAATTTTAAAACCAAGGGTTGGAGAGAACTGTCAATTATGTTCGAAAGAGGTTCATTCAGTGGTTAATCCCCGCAATTATGGGACGCCCCGGGGGATTGTCTAGGTCCTTGTGGACTTTAGGGAAATAGTGGAAAATTGGGTTTATAGGATTTTCAGGAATTAACATTTCTTCTGTGGCACGAGTAATGACATTATTGTATCTAGCAGTTTTAACAATATCCGTCAATATCTTAGTGAATTGTTTGGTTGGATTGTCTCTTAACCTGCTATATACTTCAGTGTTGTGTAGTTGTCTAAATGCTTCTTTCCTATAGGCTTCTCTGTCAAATACCACCACATTTCCTCCTTTATCAGAGGACCTCACCACTATCTTATTATCTTCTCTTAGTTTTTTCAAGGCCTCTTTTTCTTTGAGTGACAAGTTTTGTTTGTGTTTTTTTGTTATATTTTTGTCTAACTCCCTCAATTTCTCTTCTACAACTTTCTGGAAGATTTCTACTGCTTGTGTTCTTGAGTTAACTGGATAAAAGTTGCTCTTTTTTCTAAATTCAGTTAGATCAACATCCTTTTCTGTTACCAAGTGATCTAAATCCTCTCCATTTTCTCTAAGTAAATCCTGTAGGTTCATAATAGTACACATTTCAGAGAACATAAGATTATCCTTTATCAAAGTGCTCTGAGTCCCCTCCTCATTAGTTTGTTCCTTCTCAGCATTAATAAAATGTTTGCGAAGTATCAATTTTCTCACAAATCTGTTAGTATCTAATATGGTATTGAAAAGATTAAAATGCTGAGAAGGAACAAAGTTTAAGCCTTTTGATAGAACCCGTACTTCAGGTTCACTTAATTCTACACATGATAAATTCAATACATTATTGCTATCCATGCATATTTTTTTTCTGTTTCCCTGATCTCGTGGTGTATGTCCTTTGTGATGTTATCTTGTTTGGTTTGGCTCCTCCCTCCTTTCTTTCCGTTTCTCTTTCTTTTTCCTCTCTCTACCCTATGTATTTTTTTCTTTTGTCTTTGGGAAAAGTCTTTGCCTGTCTGTTTTTTGACACCTTATTACTGGGTAATTCAAAGGAAGCTTGTAACACAGTGGGTTGAGATAATTCTATATTGCTTTCGCCATCTGACGACTCCACTTCATACTCAGTATCTGAGAATGTTACTTGCTTTCCTTTTTTTGTGCGGTTATTAAACCACCTTCTACCCTTTCTAGGTTCTTTGCCAAAACCATCATTACCCCATCTATATACTGTTTGGTGGTCATAATCCGATGTTCCGATCAGTCAATAGAATGCAAGCTCAATCTGATTGGCTGATCGGATCAGCCAATCGGATTGAACTTGATTCTGATTGGCTGATTCCATCAGCCAATCAGAATTTTCCTACCTTAATTCCGATTGGCTGATAGAATCCTATCAGCCAATCGGAATTCGAGGGACGCCATCTTGGATGACGTCCCTTAAAGGAACCGTCATTCTTCAGTTGGACGTCGGAGGAAGAAGATTGATCCGCGCTGGAGGTCTTCACGATGGAGCAATTCCTCATCGGATGAAGATAGAAGATGCCGCTTGGATCAAGATGGTTGCCGGTCTGGATAGCCTCTTCTTCCCGGATAGGATGAAGACTTTGGAGCCTCTTCTGGACCTCTTCAGCCGCAGGATTATGGATCGCCAGCCCACGCTTGGGTTGGATGAAGATTTCGGAGCCAGGAGCGATCGGTGATACCCGGGGAGGTGAAGATAAGGTAGGAAGATCTTCAGGGGCTTAGTGTTAGGTTTATTTAAGGGGGGTTTGGGTTAGATTAGGGGTATGTGGGTGGTGGGTTGTAATGTTGGGGGGGTATTGTATGTTTTTTTTACAGGCAAAAGAGCTGAATTCTTTGGGGTTTGCCCCACAAAATGTCCTTTTAAGGGCTGGTAAGGTAAAAGAGCTTTGAACTTTTTTAATTTAGAATAGAGTAGGGCATTTTTTTTATTTTGGGGGCTTTGTTATTTTATTAGGGGGCTTAGAGTAGGTGTAATTAGTTTAAAATTGTTGTAATATTTTTCTAATGTTTGTAAATATTTTTTTATTTTTTGTAACTTAGTTCTTTTTATTTTTTGTACTTTAGTTAGTTTATTTAATTGTATTTATTTGTAGATATTGTATTTAATTAATTTATTGATAGTGTAGTGTTAGGTTTAATTGTAGATAATTGTAGGTATTTTATTTAATTAATTTATTGATAGTGTAGTGTTCGGTTTAATTGTAACTTAGGTTAGGATTTATTTTACAGGTAACTTTGTAATTATTTTAACTATTTTAGCTATTAAATAGTTCTTAACTATTTAATAGCTATTGTACCTGGTTAAAATAAATACAAAGTTACCTGTAAAATAAATATAAATCCTAAAATAGCTATAATATAATTATAATTTATATTGTAGCTATATTAGGGTTTATTTTACAGGTAAGTATTTAGCTTTAAATAGGAATAATTTATTTAATAAGAGTTAATTTATTTTGTTAGATTTAAATTGTATTTAACTTAGGGGGGTGTTAGGGTTAGGGTTAGACTTAGCTTTAGGGGTTAATCCATTTATTACAGTAGCGGCGAGATTCGGTCGGCAGATTAGGGGTTAATAATTGAAGTTAGGTGTCAGCGATGTTAGGGAGGGCATATTAGGGGTTAATACTATTTATTATAGCGTTATTGAGGCGGGAGTGAGGCGGATTAGGGGTTAATAACTTTATTATAGTAGCGGTGCGGTCCGCTCGGCAGATTAGGGGTTAATAAGTGTAGGCAGGTGGAGGCGACGTTGAGGGGGGCAGATTAGGGGTTAATAAATATAATATAGGGGTCGGCGGTGTTAGGGGCAGCAGATTAGTGGTACATAGGTATAATGTAGGTAGCGGCGGTATACGGAGCGGCAGATTAGGGGTTAAAAAAAATATGCAGGTGTCAGCAATAGCGGGGGCGGCAGATTAGGGGTTAATAAGTGTAAGGTTAGGGGTGTTTAGACTTGGGGTACATGTTAGAGTGTTAGGTGCAGACGTAGGAAGTGTTTCCCCATAGAAAACAATGGGGCTGCTTTAAGAGCTGAACGCTGCTTTTTTGCAGGTGTTAGGTTTTTTTTCAGCTCAAATGGCCCCATTGTTTTCTATGGGGATATCGTGCACGAGCACGTTTTTGAAGCTGGCCGCGTCCGTAAGCACCGCTGGTATCTAGAGTTGCAGTGGCGTTAACTTATGCTCTACACTCCCTTTTTGGAGCCTAACGCACTGAAATCCCAGCCATTCTGTGAACTCTAAATACCAGCGGTATTTAAAAGGTGCGGGAGAAAAAAAGCACGCGTAGCTAACGCACCCCTTTGGCCGCCAAACTCTAAATCTAGGCCATAGTTAATTAATCATTTGGTTAATTGTATACCTCTCTCTATAAGCACAGTCTAAGGATTATGTATAGCAGTACTAAGTAGAATATTAAATACAATCTATCTGAATATGAAATAGGATATTAATAGACATTTTCTCTTCATGGTTATACATAAATCTAAATTTTATCCTGAAGTGATCACAGGATTAACCCTATGAAAACAGACTTATCAATTATACTGTACAATCCAACACCAATAGATTCATTAATTTGGTGCATAATATTAGAGATGTTATATATATATACACACACATTATAGAGGTTTGTACTTTTCTAAAAAAAATCATGTTAGTGATTTAGGGCAGCCTGGGGGGCAATTGCCTCCCGGCCCAGTCCGCCCCTGCAGTCCTTAGTCCTGGGTCACACCCCTTAAAAAACCTCTTTAAAGGGACATTATATACTAGATTTCTCTTTGCATATTTTTCTTGTAGATGATCCATTTATATAGCCTGTACAGGTTTTTTTTTTAAAAAAAATGTATAGTTTTTCTTATTTTTAAATAACATTGCGCAGATTTTCAGACTCCTAACCAAGCCCCAATGTTTTAGGAGAATACTGATGTATACCTACTCTAGCTTGCTCCTGTTTGTGTTAAGAGTCTTTTCATATGCAGTGGAAGGTGGAGGGGGAGTGTCTGTTATTTCCCACTTGCAGTGGGTGTTCCATTAACCTTTTTAACAGAGATAAACTGGGAGCTTCTAGGTAAGTTTTTAAACTGTTTTATACTGGATTTTTAGATCAGTATCTGTGCATATTATTCTTTATAGTAGTGTCTATTACATGCAGTTAAAGAAAAATTAGTGTATACTGTCCATTTAATATTGCATGTCATTTCCTTTGTTGAGGCAAATTAGGGACAGGCATAAATTATCTCCTGCACTAATTAGGAGCCATGTAGGAGGGTCAGGCCTCTTAATTCTATGTAATGCACACTGTCCTCTGGGGACAGTGGAAAAAACATAATTTATGTAAGAACTTACCTGATAAATTCATTTCTTTCATATTGGCAAGAGTCCATGAGCTAGTGACATATGGGATATACAATCCTACCAGGAGGGGCAAAGTTTCCCAAACCTCAAAATGCCTATAAATACACCCCTCACCACACCCACAATTCAGTTTACTGAATAGCCAAGCAGTGGGGTGATAAAGAAAGGAGTAGAAAGCATCAACAAAGGAAATTTGGAAATAATTGTGCTTTATACAAAAAATCATAACCACCATAAAAAGGGTGGGACTCATGGACTCTTGCCAATAGGAAAGAAATGAATTTATCAGGTAATTTCTTACATAAATTAGGTTTTCTTTCATGTAATTGGCAAGAGTCCATGAGCTAGTGACATATGGGATATCAATACCCAAGATGTGGAGTCTTCCACTCAAGAGTCACTAGAGAGGGAGGGAATAAAAATAAAAACAGCCATATTCCGATGAAAAAATTAATCCACAACCCAAAAAAATAAGTTTATTTTCATTTTTGAAAGAAAAAAACATAAATCAAAAGCAGAAGAATCAAACTGAAACAGCTGCCTGAAGAACATTTCTACCAAAAACTGCTTCTGAAGAAGCAAATACATCAAAACGGTAGAATTTAGTAAATGTATGCAAAGAGGATCAAGTTGCCGCTTTGCAAATCTGATCAACTGAAGCTTCATTCTTAAAAGCCCACTAAGTGGAGACTGATCTAGTAGAATGAGCTGTAATTCTCTGAGGCGGGGCCTGACCCGACTCCAAATAAGCTTGATGAATCAAAAGTTTCAACCAACAAGCCAAGGAAATAGCAGAAGCCTTCTAACCTTTCCTAGGACCAGAAAATAAAACAAATAGACTGGAAGTCTTCCTGAAATCTTTAGTAGCTTCCACATAATATTTCAAAGCTCTTACCACATCCAAAGAATGTAAGGATCTCTCCAAAGAATTCTTAGGATTAGGACATAAGGAAGTTGACAACCATCTCTCTACTAATGTTGTTAGAATTCACAACCTTAGGTAAAAATTGAAAAGAAGTCCACAAAACTGCCTTATCCTGATGAAAAATCAGAAAAGGAGACTCACAAGAAAGAGCAGATAACTCAGAAACTGTTCTAGCAGAACAGATGGCCAAAAGAAACAACACTTTCCAAGAAAGTAGTTTAATGTCTAAAGAATGCATAGGTTCAAATGGAGGAGCTTGTAAAGCCTTCAGAACCAAATTAAGACTCCAAGGAGGAGAAATTGACTTAATGACAGGCTTAATACGAATTAAAGCCTGTACAAAACAGTGTATATCAGGAAGTATAGCAATATTTCTGTGAAATAAAACAGAAAGAGCGGAGATTTGTCCTTTCAAGGAACTTGCAGACAAACCCTTATCCAAACCATCCTGAAGGAACTGTAAAATTCTAGGAATTCTAAAAGAATGCCAGGAGAATTTGTGAGAATAACACCATGAAATATAAGTCTTCCAAACTCTATAATAAATCTTTCTAGAGACAGATTTACGAGGTTGTAACATAGTATTAATCACTGAGTCAGAGAAACCTCTATGACTTAGAACTAAGCGTTCAATTTCCATACCTTCAAATTTAATGATTTGAGATCCTGATGGAAAAACGGACCTTGAGATAGTAGGTCCGGCCGTAACGGAAGTGGCCAAGGCGGGCAACTGGACATCGGAACCAGATCCGCATACCAAAATCTGTGTGGCCATGCTGGAGCCACCAGCAACACAAAAGACTGTTCCATGATGATTTTGGAGATCACTCTTGGAAGGAGAACTAGAGGCGGGAAGATGTAAGCAGGATGTGTCAGCAAGTGTCAGCGCATCCACTGCTTCTGCCTGAACATCCCTGGACCTGGACAGGTATCTGGGAAGTTTCTTGTTTAGATGAGAGGCCATGAGATCTATCTCTGGAAGACCCCACATCTGAACAATCTGAGAAAACACATCTGGATGGAGAGACCACTCACCTGGATGTAAAGTCTGGTGGCTGAGATAATCTGCCTCCCAATTGTCTACACCTGGGATATGCACCACAGAGATTAGACAGGAGCTGGATTCCGCCCAAGCAAGTATCCGAGATACTTGTTTCATAGCTTGGAGACTGTGAGTCCCACCCTGATGATTGACATAAGCCACAGTTGTGATATTGTCTGTCTGAAAACAAATTAAGGTTCTCTCTTTAGCAGAGGCTAGAACTGAAGAGCCTGAGAATTGCATGGAGTTCTAAAATATTTATTGGTAATCTCACCTCTTGAGATTTCCAAACCCCTTGTGCTGTCAGAGATCCCCAAACAGCTCCCCAACCTGAAAGACTTGTATCTGTTGAGATCACAGTCCAGGTTGGCCGAACAAAAGAAGCCCCTTGAACCAAATGATGGTGATCTATCCACCATGTCAGAGAGTGTCGTACATTGGGGTTCAAGGTTATTAATTGTGATATCTTTGTATAATCCCTGCACCATTGTTTCAGCATACAAAGCTGTAGAGGTCTCATGTGAAAACGAGCAAAGGGGATTGTGTCCGATGCTGCAGTCATGAGACCTAAAACTTCCATGCACATAGCCACTGAAGGGAATGACTGAGACTGAAGGTGCCGGCATGCTGCGACCAATTTTAAACGTCTCTTGTCTGTTACAGACAGAGTCATGGACACTGAATCTATCTGGAAGCCTTGTCTGAGGAATCAAGAAACTTTTTGGTAAATTGATCCTCCAACCATGTTTCCGAAGAAACAACACTAGTTGATTCATGTGAGATTCTGCAGTACGTAAAGACTGAGCTAGTACCAAGATATCGTCCAAATAAGGAAACACCGCAATACCCTGTTCTCTGATTACAGATAGTAGGGCACCCATAACCTTTGAAAAGATTCTTGAAGCTGTTGCTAGGCCAAATGGAAGAGCAACAAATTGGTAATGCTTGTCTAGAAAAGAGAAACTCAGAAACTGATAGTGCTCTGGATGAATAGGAATATGAAGGTATGCATCCTGCAAGTCTATTGTGGACATATAATGTCCTTGCTGAACAAAAGGCAGAATAGTCCTTATAGTCACCATCTTGAAAGTTGGTACTCTTACATAACGATTCAAAATTTTCAGATCCAGAACTGGTCTGAATAAATTTTCTTTCTTTGGTACAATGAATAGGTTTGAATAAAACCCCAAACCTTGTTCCTGAGGAGGAACTGGCACGATTACCCCTGAAGACTCCAAGTCTGAAACACACTTCAGAAAAGCCTGAGCTTTTACTGGATTTACAGGGATACGTGAGAGAAAAAATCTCACAGGAGGTCTTAGTTTGAATCCTATTCGATACCCTTGAGAGATAATCCTCTGAATCCAATGATTTTGGACAGATTTTATCCAAATATCCTTGAAAAACCTTAATCTGCCCCCCACCAGTTGAGCTGGAATGAGGGCAGCACCTTCATGCGGACTTAGGGGCTGACTTTGGTTTCCTAAATGGCTTGGATTTATTCCAATTTGAGGAAGGCTTCCAATTGGAAGCAGATTCCATGGGAGGAGGATTGAGTTTTTGTTCCTTATTCTGACGAAAGGAACGAAAACGGTTAGAAGCCTGAGATTTACCCTTAGGTTTTTTTATCCTGAGGCAGAAAAACTCCTTTTCCTCCAGTGATAGTTGAAATAATAGAATCCAACTGAGAACCAAATAAATTATTACCTTGGAAAGAAAGAGATAGTAATCTAGATTTAGATGTCATATCAGCATTCCAAGATTTAAGCCACAAAGCTCTTCTAGCTAATACAGCTAAAGACATGGATCTAACATCAATTTTGATAATATCAAAAATGGCATCACAAGTAAAATGATTAGCATGTTGCAGTTAGCGAATAATGCTATATATGTCAGAATCCAATTCTTGTTGCGCTAAATTCTCCAACCAAAAAGTTGATGCAGCCGCAACATCAGCCAAAGAAATAGCAGGTCTGAGAAGATGACCTGAATCTAAATAGGCCTTCCTTAGATAAGATTCAAGCTTCCTATCTAAAGGATCCTTAAAGGAAGTACTATCTTCCATAGGAATAGTGGTACGTTTAGCAAGAGTAGAAATAGCCCCATCAACTTTGGGGATTTTTTCCCAAAACTCTATAGATTTTGCTAGTAAAGGATACAATTTTTTAAACCTTGAAGAAGGAATAAAAGAAGTTCCTGGCTTATTCCATTCCCTAGAAATCATATCAGAAATAGCCTCAAGAATAGGAAAAACCCCTGGAGAAACCACAGGAGGTTTAAAAACAGCATTTAAACGTTTATTAGACTGAATGTCAATAGGACTGGTTACCTCAATATCCAAAGTAATTAAAACTTCCTTTAATAAAGAACGCATATACTCGATTTTAAATAAATAAGTAGATTTGTCAGTGTCAATGTCTGAGGAAGGATCTTCTGTTTCAGATAGATCCTCATTAGAAGAGGATAAATTATTATGTTGTTGGTCATTTGAAATTTCATCAGCTAAATGAGAAGTTTTAAAAGACCTTTTACATTTATTAGAAGGTGGAAATGCAGACAAAGCCTTCAGAATAGAATCAGAAACAAATTCTTTAAAATTTACAGGTATATCATGCACATTAGAAGTTGAAGGAACTGCAACTGGCAATGTACTATTACTGATGGAAACACTATGTGCATGAAAAAGTTTATCATGACAACTATTACAAATTTTACAACAAATGCACTCAGCTTTGGTAGAACCGATGTCAGGCAGCAATGTTCCAGCAGAAACTTCTGAGACAGGATCAGTTTGGGACATCTTGCACAATGTAAGAGAAAAAACAACATATAAAGCATATAAAGCAAAATTATCTATTTCCTTATATGACAGTTTCAGGAATGGGAAAAAATGCAAAAGCATAGGCCTCTGATAGAGAAAAATGCAAGAGGCAAACATCAATGGGGTATTGAAATAATGAAAAAGTTTGGCGCCAAGTATGACGCACCACGTAACGTAAATGACACACTTGCGTCGTGTGAAAGGTCTCGGCGTCACGTATGACGCCGGAAATGATGAAGTTGCGTCATAAACGTATTTTTTCGCGGCAAAAATATTTTCGCAACAAAAATGACGCAATAAAGTTTAGCATTTGACGCACCCGCGGGCCTAATACCCGCAGTAGCAAGAAGTAGTCAATTGAAAAAAAGACTAAACCCCAGGTAAGAAATTAATTTCTTAAAATGTTTAATATTCCACAAATATGAAACTGACAGTCTGCAGAAGGAAATACATGAACCTGACACATGGCAAATATAAGTACAATACATATATTTAGAACTTTATATAAATGCATAAAGTGCCAAACCATAGCTGAGGTGTCTTAAGTAATAAAAAACATACTTACCAAAAGACACCCATCCACATATAGCAGATAGCCAAACCAGTACTAAAACAGTTATTAGTAGAGGTAATGATAAATTGAGAGTATATCGTCGATCTGAAAAGGGAGGTAGGAGATGAATCTCTACGACCGATAACAGAGAACCTATGAAATAGACCCCCGATAGGGAAATCATCGTATTCAAATAAGTGAAACTCCCTTCACGTCCCTCTGACATTCTCTGTACTCTGAGAGGAATCTGGCTTCAATAATGCTGAGAAGCACATATAAACGTAGAAATCTTAGCACAAACTTACTTCACAACCTCCATAGGAGGCAAAGTTTGTAAAAACTGAATTGTGGGTGTGGTGAGGGGTGTATTTATAGGCATTTTGAGGTTTGGGAAACTTTGCCCCTCCTGGTAGGATTGTATATCCCATATGTCACTAGCTCATGGACTCTTGCCAATTACATGAAAGAAACAACAGTTTTCAGATTTAAATGAGAGGAAAGGCAGACAAAATAAATAATTACAGTATGAACCAAAATTATGCATAATTAAGCCATTTATTATTTTTTATGTTATTTTCTCTTTAACCATGTCAAACACATAAGCCACTTGAAAGTGGTTAGAAGATGTTGAATTAGAAATATAAAAAATGATCAATGAACTGGAATATTGTTGTAAATGTAAAGAATTTCCTGACAGTTTTCTGTACAAAGTAAAAAATAGAAAAAAAAGCAGCCCATGTTTTAATATAGGATTAGAATATACACTAATTTGGAAATACAGTAGTAAAAACCCATGAAAATCCAATTGCAAAGCTATTGTAATTGACGAGAATAGACCCCAATTAAACAGAAGGGAGTTTAATAGTAAACTGCTTTTAGCAAACCAGAGCATTTTATATTAAAGGCTGACAGATAGATAAATGATAGATAGATAGATAGATAGATAGATAGATAGATAGATTGATAGATAGACTGATAGCATGAGGGAGGTATGGAGGAAGAGAGAGAAAATAAGAACCAAATATAGATATTTAATTCTTTAATATCAGCTATTGTAATTGACTAGAATAGACCCCAAGGAAAGAGATGGGAGTTTAATAGTACAATGCTTTTTATATTAAAGACTGACAGATATATTGATAGATGATAGATAGATTATAAATAGATAGATGATAGACAGATAGATAGATAGATATATAGATAGATAGAGATAGACAGCATGACAGAGGGGGGGGGGTGGGAGGGAGAGAGAGAAAATAAGAACCAGAGAGAGATATTTGATTCCTTAATATCAGCAGGAGGATATTTCATAAAAGATCCATGTTCTCTTTGCCAGACAGATGAAAATAAAAAGGGCATGCCACTACATTTTCAAAATTCATACTTGCTAGATGATACAATGATTTTGTTATCATTCTATTTTATCTCACTTGTACCAAGAATTGATTCTGTAATGGGACTTTTAAAGTTATATGGATATCATTACAGGCAGTGAAAAAAGTTGCTGAGATAAACGGTATATACTATTTAAAAAGTTTTCTGGTTTATTTTGTGTCAAGAAAATAGGTTTAAAGCCAACAGGTAATTTGGTTTAGTAGGAAAAAAGTGATAATTAAATATGAATTATACATGTTATCATGCATGCTGATATTCAGTAGTGTTAGGATATATTTCCTCATGTTAAATGAATGTGCAGTGATTACTACTCCCTGCAACTTTGGTGATTATCTTAGTTGGGAGGGATTAGTGAGGGGGGGGGGCAATAGTCTCATACCCTTATTTTTTAATGTATATACCTTTAATAATTTCTTCTTAAAATAGAAAACACATTATTTTAAATAAAATAATGCTTACATTTGAATCCCTACAGGACTCTTACCCCATCTCCAGAGGGTATTTGAGGGTCAACCTTGGTGTCTAGTAGTGTTAATGGCACACTGGAATATGAGCAACCTCTCACCTGGAATTCTGCATTGATTGGGAGTGTCTCAGATAACATCAAGTTGAAGATAGAAGCAACTAGTTTTAACAAAAATGTGCTCTCCAACACCACAGGCACTGTCCCACACTTTACACTTGTACATCAGATGCTCTTCCACAAGCACCCAGATGCTCTACCTACACATGCACAGACTCTCTCCCACTGGCCCAGTGGAGTTCTGCCACACTTATTCACACTCCATGGACTTGCTACACTGATAGGCACTCAACCATCACACTCATAACCACTCTTCCCATGCACATTCCCAGGCAGCCTTCTACACTTACAAGCACACACTATGCCCCACCACCCCACAGAACACTCTTGATTTTATGCACACAAACCAGAACATGTCTATCCTTAGGCACAAACACACACACAGTGCCCTACCCTTACACTTACATAGACAGGCTCACTTATCACTCTTAAGTGTATTTCCAGGTTCTCTTGTTAATACATTCACCATGTACTTTCCTTTACTTGCTCACATCCCCCTGGACACCTACCCTTATGCATACAGACACATGTGCTTTTAATCTACATTACTAGACTAATAAAATACCCAAACCTCCTCTATTGATGCCACACACAATAAACTATCTCTGCTCCCATCATTTAGGATTATTAACGAGAAATCCTAAGGAAAACCCAGACTAATAAATTAATAAATCCAAAACACAATTTGGCAACTGTTATAGCAATTGCGTCAGTAATGTGGTTTAGAAATTAGAGAAAGGCAAAACTTAATAAAGGAATATTTATATTGAGCAAAAATAGTGACAGTGCAAGTATAACAAAAAAGGATAAACAAGCAAAATTACACAAGGCAAACCGTTTAAAATAAAAAAAGGAGAAAATAACAGAACCTAATACTTCATCACACAGTACAGATTTTTCTCCCAAGTGGGGATGGATGGAAAATGCTCATGTACACTGCTGTCAGTAGTCTGCCATGTAAAAAGACAATATTATTTTGTTAAGTTAACATTAAATATTTTTTTTTTTACTGAGGTCAGACTTATGGCCATTCCCCTTCCATAGAGGGACCAAGGAATGTAGCTACCCCTTTTATGACTGGCCATAAGCCCCCTCTCAAGCCCTGGCAAGATAGAATACATTACAATTTTATTTAGGTATGTATAGTACCCCTACACTTATAATCAATCACATTATGAAGCCATAAGGGTTATTTTAATACCAAACATGACATGTCCTATAAAATGTCTTCAAAATGTAAGATAGTAAGACACCCTTGTTTGATGATAATGCAAAATTACTTTTAATTGACCCCAGGGCTGTGTTTTTTTAACATAATGCATTGTCTTCTGTCACTCTGTGTTGACAGCTTGACCTTTATATATCACTGTAGAGATAAGAGTGAATTGCTCCTTGTATCTTGGTGGCACTAGATTAAAGTAATAAAAATCAGTTATCCCAAAAGTTTGATTTTCTTGTAAAAACAAAAGTTGTAAATAGCAAACATGTAAATGCAGGAAAAAGAAAAAAAAACATGAAGTTGACTTATTCTCCCAATAGTAGTCAATGGAGAGTGCAGAAGAACAAAAAACTAACACCTGTTGCTCACGCACTAACCCTGTAGGATTTATGAATATTTCACATCCTCTCTCTCTCTGAATATTTCACATCTTCTCTCTCTCTCTCTCTCTCTCTCTCTCTGTGTCTCTCTCTCTGTCTCTCTCTGTGTCTCTCTCTCTCTCTCTGTCTCTCTCTCTCTCAGTCTCTCTCTCTCTCTCTGTCTCTCTCTCTCTCTCTCTCTATATATATATATATATATATATATATATATACAGTTGTAATCAAAATAATTCAACCCCCCATTGCAAATCAGGTTTATGCTCAAAATTTATAGACTTTCAGCTGTTTGCAACAAATCAAACAAAAGCAATTGAAATAGCTTGTGAGCTATTCAAATTCCACCAGAGATTTTCTATGGGGTTCAAGTCAGGTGACTGTGATGGCTTCTGTAGAATCTTCCAGGACATTTTCGGCAACCAAGCCTTGGTGGAATTTCAGGTGTGCTAGGGATTATTGTCCTGTTGGAAGGTCCAATGACGCCCAAGCTTCAACTTCCTCACAGACGACATGATGTTTTCTCCTCGGATTTCCTGATACTTCAATGAATCCATCTTGCCTTCCACACACAGTAGGTTTCCAGTGCAAAGCATCCCCAAAGTATCACCAAATCACCACCATGCTTAACTGTAGGCAGAGTGTTCTTTTCAGCATATGCTTCATTCTTCTTTCTCCAGACATACCGCTGATCCATCAGACCCAAAATTTCATCACAGAACAGAACAGAATCCCAAAACTTCTGTGGCTTATTTATATTATTTTGAGCATATTAGAGCCGACTTTCTTGTGCTTTTGGGTCAGTAGTGGTGTACGTCTTTGAGTTCTGGCATGGAAACCGCCTGCGTTTAGTATGTGCCTTACTGTGCAAACTAAAACCTCAGTGCCTTTTGCCACCAAGTCTTTCTGTAGGTCTTTTGCTGTCACTCAAGGGTTTTTCTCAACCTGCCTTCTCAGAAATCTGGTTGCAGCTGTTAATAGCTTCCTTTTTCTGCCCCATCCAGGCAGTGTAACCACTGTTCCTTCAACTTTGAACTTGTGAACTATGCTTCCAATGGTGTCTCTAGGAACATTCAGTGCCTTCGCTATCTTTTTGTATCCTGTTCCTTCTTTGTGAAGAGCAATGATCTCTTCTCTTAATGTTTTGGACTTAGACATATTTCTAACAGGCAGTCAAATGTGACACTCAACAAACCCCTAGCCAGATCAGTTATTTCATGTGTTCTAGCTCAAGCAAAAAGATTAATAAAAATGATTATACATACTGTCAAAAATACATGTGTTGTATGGATTATTTAGAATTGTTTTACTGTATGTATAATCATTTCAAATAATTTTTATTAATATTTTTAAATATTTTAAATTTAAGATTTCAATAACTTGAATTGAAGTTAGCAATTTTTCTTGTGCGCTAGTGTGACGTGTTAAACCTATGTCGTGTACCTCGATGCGTGTTACACATATTTTAGATTTCTATGTTCTTCACATAGAAAATTAGGTACTTTTTGTTATAATATATATATATATATATATATATATATATATTTCTGATAATGTTAATTAAAAATAGATATCTATAACTATATGTCTATAGGAACAGATATATAGGTATAAGTATATATAGAAATTTCTATTTACAATAAAAAATACATTATTCTGCATGTAAAGAACATTGGAATGCTAAATATGAACTTAACCCCTTGGCCCAAAAGGACATATATACATGTCATGCGGTAATTTGCTCATCACACTGCATAATGTATATATACATCCTTGCTTCAGGAAGCAACAGCAGCCTCGGCTGTAAAGTTACAGCCAACAACTGCTGTCCATGAGCTGCAGGCATCTGCCTTTATATGCTACAAGAGCACAATTGGTGCTCCGGTTCCATATGAAGGCAAATGCCAGATCAGTAAAAACAGTGGCATGGTCTGTGTCACTGTCTGTAACGTATTTGTGCCAGTGTGAGGTTCGTGCTGTGAATGCGAGCTCAATTCTATTGGCTGATTGGATCAGCCAATAGGATTGAAGCTCAATCCAATTGGCTGATTGCAACAGCCAATAGGATTTTTTCAACCTTAATTCCGATTGGCTGATAGAAATCTATCAGCCAATTGGACTCTAAAGGACGCCATCTTGGCTGACGTCATTTAAAGGGAAACCTCATTCGGAAGAAGACATCGATTGAAGAGGATGCTCCGCACCGGATGTCTTGAAGATGGGCCTGCTCTGTGCCGGATGGATAAAGATAGAAGATGCCGTCTCAATGAAGACTTCTGCCCGGTTAGATGAAGACTTCTGCCCTGTTGGATCAAGACTTCTGCTGCTTCGTTGAGGACTTCTGCCGGCTTCATTAAGGATGGATGTCGGGTCTTCAAAAACTGTGGATCTTCGGGGGTTAGTGTTAGGCTTTTTTAAGGGCTTATTGGGTGGGTTTTATTTTTAGATTAGGGGGGGCACTTGAAAAAGAGCTAAATGCCCTTTTCAGGGCAATGGGGAGCTTAGGTTTTTTATTTAGGATTTTATTTGGGGGGTTGGTTGTGTGGGTGGTGGGTTTTACTGTTGGGGGTTTGTTTGTATTTTTTTTTTTTACAGGTAAAAGAGTTGATTTCTTTGGGGCAATGCCCAGCAAAAGGTCCTTTTAAGGGCTATTAGTAGTTTAGTTTAGGCTAGGGTTTTTTATTTTGGGGAGGGGGCTTTTTTATTTTGATAGGGCTATTAGATTAGGTGTAATTAGTTTAAATATCTGATAATTTTTTTTTTATTTTGTGTAATTTAGTGTTTGTTTGTTTTTGTAATTTAGTTAATTGTATTTAATTAATGTAATTTATTTAATTGTAGTGTAAGGTTAGGCGTTAGTGTAAGACAGGTTAGTTTTTATTTTAGAGGTAAATTTGTATTTATTTTAACTAGGTAGTTAGTAAATAGTTTATAACTATTTACTAACTATTTTACCTAGTTAAAAAAAATACAAACTTGCCTGTGAAATAAAAATAAAACCTAAGCTAGATACTATGTAACTATTAGTTATATTGTAGCTAGTTTAGGGTTTAGGGTTTAGGGTTTATTTTACAGGTAAGTATTTAGTTTTAAATAGGATTTATTTAGTTATTAATAGTAGGCTTTATTTAGATTTTTTTTAATTACATTAAAGTTAGTAGGTTTTAGGGTTAGACTTAGGGTTAAGTTTAGGGGTTAATACTTTTAGTATAGTGGCGGCGACGTTGGGGGTGGCAGATTAGGGGTAATAAATGTAGGTAGGTGGTGGCGATGTTGTGGACAGCAGATTAGGGGTTAATAAGTATTATGTAGGCGGCGACGATGTTGGGGGCAGCAGATTAGGGGTTAATAAGTATAATGTAGGTGTTGGTGATGTCGGGGTTGACAGATTAGGGGTTAATAAATGTAAGATTAGGGGTGTTTAGACTCGGGGTTCATGTTAGGGTGATAGGTGTAAACATAAATTTATTTTCCCCATAGGAATCAATGGGGCTGGTTACGGAGCTCCTTTATTGCAGGTGTTAGACTTTTTTTCAGCCAGCTCTCCTAATTGATATCTATGGGGAAATCGTGCACGAGCACGTAAAACCATCTTCCTGCAGCTCACCGCAGTGCTGGTATTGGAGTGCGGTATGGAGCTCAATTTTGCTCTACGCTCACTTCTTGTCTGCTAATGCCAGGTTTTTGTAAACGTGTAATACCAGCACTGTAGGTAAGTGAGCGGTGACAATAACTTGCAAGTTAGTACCACACCGCTCATAACGCAAAACTCGTAATCTAGCCGTATATAAATAAATAAATTTAAAATAAAAATCTCAATAAATCTGTAAACTGGGTACTGGCAGATCCTGCACAAACTTGTAGTATTGATGCCAGATAAATGTCTCTATCTCCACATTAAGTACCCTCATCTCTGAGCTTGCCTTTGAAAGTTGAAGGACCAAAGACTCATACACTCAATCTTGTAATCTGGGCATGGTGTTTCTACATATTTTGTCCTTGTGGTCAAAAACCTCCCTCTTTCGCCCCTTCTACCATATGCAGAGACTGCCTATCTGAGGGATATCCTACTTCTCCACACTCCATCTATCTTGCTCTCTCTCTCTCTCTTTTTTTTCTCTCTCTCTTTTTTTCTATACACTATCCCATGCACTTCAAGGCAGCACAAAGACTCATATTCTCCTCTAAATATAAATAAAACAAGAGATTAGAGATGGGGAAAAAACTAAAAAAAAAAATGGTGGAACCAAATACTGTATGTGTTTAAAAATATGTTTAAAAAATAAAATAAAAATGCATTTCCTCATGTGCATACAAAGTTAGAATACCATCCTCCATTTCTGAGGAAGTAAGGTACAATTATATTTCCTTTACTTTAGACTTTTTTTTTATAGATTATTAATGATTTTAGTTTTTTCTTTTCTAAATCACCCACTTCAATCAGTTTGATTGAAGTTACATATACACCTAAAGGGTCATACTTTTAACCTAATTTCCAGTGTGATGAATCATCAGGTCCCAATTAACCTTCTAGTGGTTTTACGTAACTATTTTCTTAAAGGGGCATTATGGTAAAACTGGAATGTGCATTTCTTTTTTTGAAAAGAATCATTTTGGAATAAAATAATATAAGCAAACATGTTTTTACTTTTTTAGAGGCTCTAAAATACTCTACACATACTCAGAGAGTCAGTTGTGCCTTGTATGATGGAAATAAAGACTAGAAGGATTTTTGCTCATTTAAAACTGAAATGCCCTCATGCACAGTTCAGTTTTGACATAATATCCCTTTAAAAACAAATAAAATATATAAAGCCTCTTTCAAATAATGTTTAATGCTGTGAAATTTAAAATTTCTGTAATAAATTGAAAATGTCAGAAAATGGGGCAATTAAACCTATTATCCCTGGTTGTCTAGTATAAGACATAGAATTGCAAGTTAATATGAATATGAAACTAATAAAAGAGAAGAAAATATATATTGAGGAGTAGTTCTGTTTAATAATCAATAATTCACCCTTTCCTTTTTTCACAGTTTTAAGACAACTATTTTATTTACGTAATGATTTTTCATTTCAATGTATGATTTTGCTGATCCATGGTGTAATCTTGAGAACAGCCTTAAAATGTGTGACACCCTCTCTTAGAGTCCCATTTGTGAAGCTGTGAGTACATAATGTTCCCAGCTAGGGAACCTATCTGCCTGCATCCATGTCAGCGAGGCAGCAGCCACTATCTGCAATCTGCATAAGTAAAAACTTGAGGAGCAATAGAGCAGGTGCTTTTACAGTTTATAAATGGAGGTCATAAAGTGACTTCATGGCTTTGCAATTGGATTGGATGGGCATGTATAGTGTAAAGCACCTTGAAAGACAGAAGGTGAGAGGAAGGGATCTTGTAAAAAAGACAAAAGAAAGAGCAATATAGTAAGAACGTCAGTAAAGAATCATGTATCCCAAAAAATGAATGTGAATTATTGCTATGACTGCTATTATTACAAAGGGAAAATAGTCTACTTTCATAACCTTTGTATTTATAGATTTCACATTTGTATGCACCACCATTATTCCGTCTACCTTTTTATCTTACTTCTTAAAACAGAATTATTAAATTTGATATTCTATGGCATGTAATCTTTTTCAAATATTGACTAAAGATAACTAAGGGTTAGATTATGAGTGGAGCGCTAACAGTTATGCGTGAACGATAAGGGGTTTATTGTGGCTGTTTGCATGCATCAGTTTTTCTGCTTGTATTACACGTTGAAAGTAAACGCGATTGCTTGATCGCAAGCAATTGAAGTTAATGCGCGTCAAGTAGGGTCTTTTTGTTCATTGACTTCCATAGGGCATAGGTTATTGCATGCGCGATATTGTAAGTTCGGCTTTTTACGCACGTTGGGTTACTGTGCAAGTGAAAACAGTTTACTTTCAACTTTTGCTTTAATTACAGCCTTTAGTCTGTTGGGATATGTCTCTACTAACTTTGCACATCTAGACTGTGCAATATTTGCCCACACTTCTTTGCAGAACTGCTCCAGTTCCGTTACATTTGATGGTGACGTTTGTGGACTTCTGTCTTCAAGTCATGCCACAGATATTCTATGGGGATTAAGTCTGGACTCTGACCAGGCCATACATGGACATTCACATTTTTCTCCTTCAACCACTGTGTGGTCATTTTTGTTGTGTGCTTTGGGTCATTGTCATGTTGGAAGGTAAACCTTCTTCCCATTGACAACTTCCTGGCAGGGGGCAGCAGATTTTCCTCAAGAATTTGACGATATTTTGCCCCATCCATTATTCCTTCTATCCTGACAACTGCTCCAGTGCCTGCTGCAGAGAAACACCCCCATAACAGGATATTACTACCACCATGCTTTACTGTAGGTATGGTGTTATTTGAATGGTAAGCTGTATTGCATTTCCTCCAGACATATTGTTTGGTGTTGAGGCCAAATAATTAAATTTTAGTCTCATCTGAACATAACATCTTTTCCATGAGGCCTCAGAATCTCCTAGGTGTGCTATGGCAAAGATCAGTCATGACTGCATGTGGCCTTTCTTGAGGAGTGGGTTTTTTCTTGCAACCCTCCCATTCAAGCCACAATTGTGAAGAATTTGTGATATTGTTGTCACATGCACACAATGACTACTCTTTGTCATAAATTCCTGCAACTGCTTCAGAGTTGCTGTGGGCCTCTTGGTAGCTTCTCTGACTAATTTCCTGCTGGCTCTTTCATCCAGTTGGGAGCGACATCCTGATCCAGAGAGGGTCTGTGTTGTACCAAATACCATCCACTTCTTAATAATAGACTTCACTGTGCATCTAGGCATTGATAAAGCCTTTTATATTTTCTTGTATCCATCTCCTGACTTGTGCCTGTCCACAACATTATCCCGGAGATCTTTTGACAATGCCTTGCCCCCCATAGTTGATTGTTTGCTTCAGTTGCACTATCAGGGACTGAGATGCTCTAGGAAAGCTCTTATTATGCTGAGTTAATCAATATGCCCACAGATGATCACAGTTGAAGGTCAAATGGCTTTGTGTGTGCCGTTGAGAAGGTGATTGGTTATACCTGATTTAGTTTACAAGTAATTTAGGAGGGGGTGATCCTTTTTGCACTTCAGTGATTCTGTTTTTGAATTGTTTTTAGTTTTGCCTGACATGTTGGTGTTAAATCTTTAACTTTGATGTTATAAGTTGCACTGAGTAATTACAACTGGATAAACAAAAACTGTATCTGTCTTTATTTCAGGGTGTAAAGCAACGAAATGTGATTATTTTCAAGGGGGGTGATTCTTTTCAATACCCACTGTATATGAAAATTTGGTGTGCACTGTCCCTTTAAAGGGACATTATACATTAGATTTTTCTTTGCATAAATGTTTTGTAGATGATCCATTTATATAGCCCATCTGGGAGTCTTTTTGTAACAATGTATAGGTTTGCTTATTTTTTTGTATATTTTTGTGTATCTTTTGAAAATTACATTGCACTCTTTATTTGCTCAATTGTAAGCTAAACATGGGCTGAACAGGGGAGTTTTCATAGTATGTCTGAAGCTCTCTCACAATTCTTATGAAATAATGTAAGCATTTTAAGCAAGCTGGTCTCACTGATTTATCTTGTCAGCTGTATGCAGAGGAAGCTTGCTCACAATTCACAACACACTTATTTTAACTAACAGAAAAGTAATATATACTAAAATATAGACAAAAGCAAGGTAAATTGTAGTTAAAACATTTTAAGTTTAATTTGTAATTGATGCAAACTGAGCCTTTATATCAGCTCCACATGTTCTTCAGCTACCTTCTGTCTAACAGAGAGCTTCATTACTTTCTATGGTAGACATCTTTCATCTCTCTGAGACTTCCAGGTTCCGCCCTTTTTCTTAAAAAATTATTGATTTCAGCCCATGTGAAGTCTATATTATAATTTCTCCCCAAACTAGAGAATGCTTGATTATATAATCCATAAAAAGTAATAAAGCTCTCTGGGAAACTGAAGCTTTCAATTTTTCAGTTTATTTTTAATAGATGAACTGCAAAGTACAATGCAATTTGTAAAAGATACAAATAAATATACAAATTATGATCCTTGTTTGCTAAAGTTACACAGAAACTGTGAAAGCATAATCAGTATTGTTTTACTCTGAAAACAGAGTGTCTCGCTATGGGGCGTATACTGCATTTCCATATGGGAAGGAAATTCATATATTACAAAAGTACACAATAAAATTCATAATTTTTAAATCTTACAAAACGAATCATTCATTATTCACACAAAAAATGCAGGAAAAAATGTTGTATTTTTCAAGTGCATACAAACTCGTAATGAAATGAATCACCAAAAATCAAATTTAAATAAAAAATGTAAAATCTGTGGGTAAATTACACAGAAATAAATCATATTAGCTATGCACATCGTAAATCGTAACCTAAGTACACTGGTTGTGCGAAACCCCCCCACCCCAAGAAATTTGTACTTAAAAGTACAAAATACAAGGTGTAATTGTTGTTTTTTGGTAAAATAGGCTGAACATGGGCATTCTATGGGCAAATATGAAAATTTCTCTTAAATAACATCGTAATTCTATAAACAATATTGCACTTCAGATCTCACTATTTTTTCTCACAAGTTAAAAAGTGGGGATTTTTTACCAAAATACTAAAAACACTAATTATTCTGAATGCAAAATCTATGCATATGGAAATTACAGCAAATTCAAGGTACAGTGCACTGAAAACCGAGTAATCTCATTTGTAATAAGTGTAATATTTATGTTTAAAAACACATCAGTTTCCCTCTCTGTTCTCCGCCCTCTATTGCAAACTTTTACCTAGCATAAAGCTCATTATTTGTATGGGAGACATCTCTCCACTTGCAGGGACAGACCCTTTTTTTTATAGAATTCCAAGAGGGCTGCCCCTGTGATTGTTCGTCTAGAAAACCACATCTTGACCAGCGAATATTTTAAAATTGGGGCAGCAGAACTCTCATGTCATGCAGTGCTATATTGCACTGGGCTTGTCTCTCTTTCACATACAGAAATGCAGGGAACGCCCCTTAAAGAAGTAAAGCAAAATTTCACTAGGGATCTCACAGTGCGGAAGGATCATTTTAGATCATACAGAGAGGTTAATATCATCAGGCCCGCCCAGTGTGACTGCATTAACATTACAAAATATTTCTTGCTTAAAATATTAACTAGGATATATCTTGAGGTCATTTTAAAACTGACACCCCAACTACTTACATTCTAACCCTCATCTCACTGCACGGGAGATCAAAAATAGTTATTTTTGTTTCTGTTATTGTTTTTTTTTTTTACAGGGTGTCAGAGGTATTGAGGGTCTGAGGAGATATCATTGTATGAAGTGAGGGTGTTGGTATAACTGGCATAGGAACTGAAGGGACATTAAAGACAACATGCATATGGAGGGATAAAGGAACACTTATTAAACAAACAAGTTAGGGCATGGAAGTAAAAATGTAACTTTTATGACTCAGATAGAGTTTGAAATGAAAAGAAACTATAACATTATTACAAACATTCGGCTAGATTACAAGTGTTGCCGTACAGCTATTACCACTGAAAAATTGGCCATTGCACTGGCATGGCCAGTAAAGTATATTACGATTTTCGGCGGTATAGCTATACCACAAGCATTTTAGCCTGTAATGCAATGTCTATTCCTTACTCAAAAAAAAATACGTTTGAGTGCGGGATTTTCCATAGCGCCGTATTACAGGTTGTGCGGTCCGGCTAAAATGCTTGCGTTACACCCAATAGTCCCAGGGTTCAGCAACCTTGGCTCTCCAGATGTTTTAGAACTACATTTCCCATGATGCTTAAGTGTCTTTAAGCTGCCTAAGCATAAAAATCCTAAATTACATGATTAAAAAACTTAACACTACGAAAAAAATTAAAAACCTAAATTACAAATTTTAAAAAAAACTACTACTAAGAAAAAAAAATAAAAATCTAATATTACAAAAAATAATAAACGAAATTATCAAAAATAAAAACAGATACACCTAATCTAATTGCCCTATAAAAATAAAATAGCCTCCCCCCCAAAAAAAATAAAAACATCCTCTAACCTACAATAAACTACCAATAACCGACAGAATCCAACAGTAAGTCTATCGATAAGGAGGTGTTATTATATTCTTAAACCTTGCTTAGACTCTGAGCTGGAGATTTATAGCTTCTAAGGCATGAACTTAAAGTGAGAGGGCTTGGAGGAAACCTAGGCCACAGGCTGGAAATATTATTGCTGCTAGCCCACTCCGGCCCTTGCAAGGAGAAATACAGCCTTAGCACTTTCATTGTACATTGACACACTGTGGGACATTTGAAAGCCACCTACACAGTTTGGGTAATATGGAGTGTGGTATACTGCTCTGATACAGTGTGGGCTTGAGCACTGTAGATGTGTGAAAAGAGAAACAATTTTATTGTCTATCTCCATACTGTTTTTTTTTCTCTGCACCTAGGCCTAGCTAAACCTCTTACAGCCCTAGCATAAAGGCCCTGAAGAGCTGACTACAATATTTTTATATTCATCTCTCTAAACTCTGCAGTTTTCAATACAACTATCTTCACTAAGATTCTCTATGCTATCTACCAATAATATGCAGGGATAGGGGGGTTAGTGGCCAGAAGCCCTCCCTGAGCTAGTTACTTATACTAAACTACAAGCTGAAATCCAGAAACCCAGCTTATACCTCAAATCACCCTTACCCCTCCCTTATTGTTTTCCCTGGGTAAACACAAAGATTAGCTAAATCTACCAGCAATGTCTCAGTCTCAAAGAAATAAAAACAAGACATTAACTAGAGCTAAAAACTCCGTTGCTGATCATTTCAAACCTAAAGATTTAACTGTTACAAGGGACTCTGTCTCGCCTCACTCATGCCAAGAGAGCTCTGACAGTACTAATTCATCTATACTTCAACAACAGGAGGAAGAAATGGAACCTATAACCAGATCAGATATAGTGGATACTTTATCTAAGAGGTTAAATGACCTGCAAGATAACTTGACATCTACCATCAAAATCGCAGTTGCAGACCTCAAAAAGGATCTTACAGAAATAAGAGAGAGGACTGAAGTACTTGAGCGCAAGCAAGAGGACTTGGCGATTGAACAGCAGAACATAATCGCCCACTCCCAAAACCTTGCAGACTATGTCTCTGAAATGGAACAGAAGGTGGCGGACCTAGAGGATAGGTCTCGCCGCAACAATGTTAGATTTAGAGGCATTACTGAGGAGATTCTGCAGCCGGATCTAGAGACATTTGTTAAGAAATTTTGCGTCTCACTAGCACCCCCCTCAGATCCAAAAGATATGCTGATTGATAGAGTCCATAGGATTCCTAGAGGCAGAAACGCTCCCAAAGATAAGCCTAGAGATGTAATTGCAAGGTTTCACTTCTATACTTATAAAGAGCAACTCATGAGGGCAGCCTTCTCCAAACCTCAACTTCCTGAGCATCTGAGACAGATACAAGTATTTCCAGATCTATCACAGTTCACCCTGCAGAAAAGGAGCACCTTCCGTCAGCTTACCCAATCCCTCCGTTCAAGAGGCCTAAAATATAGATGGGGCTAACCAACTAAACTCATCATACATCGAGAGGGATCTCTGGTTACAGTGGATTCCCCAGCGACAGGCGAAGATCTTCTGAAACAATGGGATCAAGCAGAAAATAATGTCGCTCACACTCCTTTAAGGCCCTCACAGCTAAGGCCTCTAGCTGATCAATGGAACCCTCTTCCTCAACGCCCCCTGTCTAGTAAAAGGAATTTAGTTCTTAGAGATTCTTCTCCAGGATAATCTGATAATAACTGTTTCCCTGGAAGTCAGTCGCAAAATCATACTGCCTATTTATGTTATGAGAGACCTAAGGGAAAAAAATGCAATTTTTTGTTCTGCATATTTTTATTTTTATTTTTTATTTTTAGTATCTCAATGTATTGTTCTTAAGTTTGTTTAGGCAATAAGTAAATTATATGTCTTTTTTTTTTTTTTTTTTTATAAAACTCACCACTCACAGTGGATGAACCTAGGACTTGCTTCCCCCGCTAGTCTTTACGATAACTCCAATTGGGTCCTTACTAAGGTAGATACAACTCCCTCGTGAAAGGAGGTAAAGCCCTGGCTTTGAAAGCAACCCACTGGAGACCCACTGTGTGTGAGAATTCTGAGATATGTCAGTTTCTTTTTGATCACTTTTTTTTTTTTTTTTTGCTACAAAGTACTGTATCCAAATTTTTCTTAGTAATAAGCTCACTATAGGTCTTTTATATATAATATTGTTGATTCACAATGGAAGTACCCAGGATAGGCTTTCTTTACCAGTCTCCACAGCATATGCCATCTAGGTCCTAATTAAAGATACCATAATTCCCCTGAAAGAGGACCTAAAATTCTGGCACTAAGAATAACCAACTGGGAATCCATTATGTGAGCTTCTGAGATATGTTTGTTGATTGTCAGTTTTTAATTTATCAAATCGCTCAAATTCTCTTAAAGTATAATCTATATGTCCTTCTGACACAAGGTAACATTATTTGTTTAGAAATTTTTGAATAGTTAGGGTTTTGGCCTTGCCCTCGGATATAGATACAGCAATATAAGTCCTTATTTATAGCCCTTTTGGCTTGCTATGTTCTATAAGAGAAATTGCTGTGCCTGGCTCCGAGGCTGATCCAACAGCTAGATGCTATTGAGATCATGTACTATCTCAGATGTATACATCTCCTTTTTTTTACACTAGATGAGTCTAAGAAGGCCAAAGGGAAGTTTTTGTAATTTAAACACTAGGATAGATATTCACCTTTTACTGGGAATGTGTAGATTTGTCTATACATTTCTATTTATACCACAAAGCTCAGCTTTGAGCTATTTGCTTTATGTATTTTTGGCTAAGGTGTAAATTGAATGTGTTTTTTTTTTATTTATTTTTTATTATTAACACTTATATGTTGGTTTCAGGTTTGTTTGATTATGCAATGTTCTAAGTTTTTGGAACACAATATTAAGATAGATATGTATTTTTCACAGGGAATTTATAGATCTGTTTTTACATTTTCACTTATATCACAAAGACCAGTATTGTGCCACTTGTTCTATTTAGTTATGGTTAATGGTTCACAGTGAATGTTTTTATAGCACTTAGAAGTCAACCTTTGGTCAATCCAACTGTATAGTGTTTTGAAGGTTCTATTTGTTAGATTATAGACAAATAAATTCATATTCTATGTTTAGGCCTTCTCATCGGAGTAGAAGATACAGATAACCTGAGGTTTAATTATTAGAAGACATTAGCTCTAGCACTAGGCCTAAAACACTTGAGTATTATGTTCTTAGATTCTACAGTTTAAATGTATCTTTGTTTATTTTTATTCTACCTTCTAATAATAAGGTTTAAAGTCACTTCCCTTATATATACCAGGATATTATTAGTTATATCACAAAGCTCAGCTTTGAGCTGTTTGTTCTATTTTTTGGTTAAGGTGTAAATTGAATGTTTTTTATAGCACTTATATATGGGTCTTAGGTTTGTTTGATTATGCAATGTTTTAAGTTTTTTATTATTAAGATAGACATTCACCTCTCACAGGGAATCTATAGATTTGCCTTTATATTTTCATTTATATCACAAAGCTCAGTATTGTGCCACTCGCTCTACTTAGTTATGGCTAGGGGTTCACAGTGAATGTTTTTATAAACACTTAGAAGTCAACCTTGTGTCAATTTGACTATGTAGTGTTTTAAATGTTTCATTTGTTAGACTGTAGACAAATAGATTTATATTCTATGTTTAGGTCTCCTCACCGGAGTAGAAAGATACATAAAACCTGAGGTTCAATTGTTGGAAGACATTAGCTCTAGCACTGAGTCCAAAACACTTGAGTATTATGTTCTTAGATTTTATAGTCCAAATGTATTTCTGCTTATCCTCTCCCTTTTTTTTTTTTTTTTTTTTTCTGTCCAGTGACAACTGTAAAACCATACTCTCCTTAAAGGTCAAGCCCTACCTTAGGTTAATAAATTGCCACTAAATACACCATTGTCCTAGCACTCATGTTTTTTAATACAAAATGCTATCCATTGGATACTGACTTTCCACATAGATTTAGTACAGACACATAGGTAAGCATATGACTACACCGAGGATATCTTCCTTGGTTTCCCAAGATATTTTGTTAGATTTAAAATAACCCCTTTCCCCGAACCCTTCCCCCTTCCTTTCTTCCCCAATGGATTTCACCTATTTATCATTTAGGGCATTGGCTCTCCTCCTTTTAGATACACTTAATATATTGGTTAAGAATACACATAAACTCATATTTGTTTTCAACCAACTGTCTGCACAATATTTGCCAACTCAATTTGAGGCCTATATCTTTTATACCATCTGGCCTCACCAACTTCCTCCCCCTCAATAATATTTAAGTTTACGGATGTAAACTTGTGGATCAATTAGAATCCCTATGTTTCTTAAGAATATTGCTACTTTCTGACACTTTCTGACACATCTGAATTCCCAAAATATATATATTATATTCCTTACATTTTTAACTTTCCTCTTATACGTTCTTTCTATTTTAGTTTCCTTTTTTTTTTTTTTTTTTTTTCTCTCTCTCCTTACTCTTCTCCTTTTCCTCCTTATCCTTCCCCCATTTTCCACAATGGAGACTTCCATACGATTCCTTACTCTAAATGCTAAGGGCCTAAACTCGCCTGATAAACGCAGTATGTTAACAACATACTGCAAAAAATTAAAGGGACAAGTTCTATTTATCCAGGAAACTCACTGGATAAAAGACAAACCTCAAACATATAGATCGTCTCTATATCCAAGCCTAATTACGGCTTCTTATTCTGATAAGACAAGAGGAGTTGCAATACTCCTACATAAAGACCTTCAGTTTGAACAAATATACTTAGATAGAGACCCTGGTGGCAGATTCATTATTTGTGTGTGTAAACTTAATGGCACCCTTTTTACCTTAGTTAACTTATATGCCCCAAACCAACAACAGTTAAATTTTTTATCAAAAGTCCTGAAACTTGCAAAATCGGTGAGACAAGGTCATATCGTAATTGGAGGAGATTTTAATGTTATCTGGGACCCTAAATTAGATAAAAAACTTGTAAGGGGCAAATCTATTGACCCTTATACCAGCTCTATAGCAAGTAAATTTAGGTCCCTATCCGCTAGACATGAATTATACGATGTCTGGCGATCATGCCACCCTGAGGACAAAGATTTAACTTTTTTTTCCAACCCGTACAAATCCTATTCTAGACTGGATTATTTTCTAGTTGACTCTTGGCTTCTCAATGAGGTCACAAATTCACGAATACATATTTGTACATGGTCAGACCATGATGCGGTCTCTTTTGACATTTTTCCATCAGGGGCTCACAAGGGGTGATATTCGTGGAGGTTCCCAAATTTTCTCTGGGAAGAACCAGGATTTAAAGACTCACTTATAAAAGCGATCAACGACTATAAACAGTTTAATACACCAGGTCAAACTTCCTTCCAAATCTTATGGGGGGCATTCAAGGCATACATAAGGGGGGTCTGCATCTCTGAATCAGCTAGAGTTCGGAAAAACAGAGGAGGTCCTTTGGGCCAGCTGGTCATGAAATTGAGGGACATGGAAAAAATCAACAAAGATAATCCTACCAGCTTAATTTCTGATGAAATTAGCGCCCTCAAAAGACAAATCCTCCAATTAGAGCACAATAGAATTAAAGCCAATCTGGCAAAATTTAAGCAAGTAATGTATCATAAAGGCAATAAGGCAAATGAGCTTTTAGCCCGAAAACTTAATGCTAGAACTGCCCACTCTAGGGTTCAAGCTCTAGAGATTAACGGCTCTAAAGTTTTAGCTCCCGAAGATATCGGAAATGCTTTCGCCGATTATTACTATCAACTCTATAATCTCACGGAAGCAGAAAACCTTGATACTCCCTCTATAGATAAGATACAGGAGTTTCTAGACCCCCTTGAGCTTCCTGTACTCACAGAAGAGGCAAGGAACTCACTTCTACATCCGTTCTCTATTAAAGAAATTTGCAATGTTATTACCCAACTTTAACCGAATAAATCTCCAGGACCCGACGGTTTCACAGGCTCTTTCTATAAAATGTTTAAACAACATCTATCATCCCTCCTCTGCCCCTTCTTCAATGAGGTGGCCGAGGTAGGAAGTTTTTCAAGAGAGTTCCTGGAAGCATCTATTATTGCAATTCCTAAACCAGAAAAGGATCCTCTCTACTGTGCCAATTATAGACCTATTTCTCTGATAAATTTAGACGTCAAGATGTATTCTAAGCTCTTAGCTAATAGGATTGTTCATCTACTACCGGATATCATACAAATAGACCAAGTGGGCTTCACATCTGGCAGGCAAGGTCCTGACAATACTCGTAAACTTTTACAGGTGTTCTCTGAGTCAGCCTGACGGGGGGTTCCCATCGTGGCCCTGTCTTTAGATGCGGAAAAGGCATTTGACAGGGTCCGATGGGATTATATCTGGCAGGTACTTAAATCTTTTGGTTTTCCTCCCCAATTTATTGGCATGGTTCAGGCATTATATGCAGCACCATTTGCGACGGTCAGAGGCGTGGGTTTTAGATCTAGAGCCTTTCCCATAACCAACGGGACTAGGCAGGGCTGCCCCCTTTCTCCTCTGATCTTTGCTATGGTTATGGAACCTCTAGCCCAAAAAATCAGGCACTCTCAAGGCATAGAGGGAGTTAAGATAGGCGAGCGAATAGAGAAAATTGCCCTCTTCGCTGATGACTTGACCATTTTGTTAACTAACCCGAGCTCTTCAATTCCAGAAGTTTTCAGGACCTTAGAATCCTATGGGGTTCTTAGTCTCTATAAAGTAAACATTCTCAAAACGGAAGCTCTAGCAATTAATCTTGATCCTGGGCTCCTCGCCACACTTAAGACCCGTTTCTCTTTCACCTGGCACATAGATCTTATTAAACCCCTGGGTATATTTTTAGGCCCTGATATAAATAAGGTCATCAAATACAATTTTGAGCCATTGATTGTAGAAATTAAAAGTCTTCTACAGAGATGGGACTATAGAGAAATTTCTTGGATGGGGCGTATCTCCACTCTTAAAATGGCTATTCTTCCAAAAATTCTGTACTTATTCAGATGCATACCCTATACGATACCAAAAATTTATTTATCTCAGATTCAGTCTATGTTCATTAACTATGTCTGGAGAGGAAAGATTCCGAGGGTGGCGAGCCGTATTCTTCAACTACCGATAAACAAAGGAGGCATAGCTTTCCCCAATATATACTTATACCACGACGCAGCCAGATTAACCCACATTGCGGCCTGGAGCAATGAGAAAGAGAAACCGGCGTGGTTTTTGCTCGAGACTGAGGTCATCCCTAGAAAACTCCTTTTAAAAGATCTAATATGGATCCCTAAGCATAGGCTCCTGGATGTAGCGCTCACGAACAAAATTATCTTAGACAATTGCCGGACATGGCATAGACTTAGACATCATCAAGGACTGGCACCTCATTCCTCACCTATTCATAGTCTCCAGGGACTGATGATGGGCCTCTCAGATATGCATAGATAGGATTGGCTATCATGGAATTTTGTCTGTGTTGGAGACCTCTATACCCAGAAGAAGCTATCAACAACTAAACAAATAGTCGCACAGGTAAAAGAGGCTCCGAGATGGTTAATGTTCGAAAGCTATAGATTGATAGAATACTGCCAGGCTTGGGGTTTCCCCAAGGCACAGCTGAGAGAAAGTACTACTTGGGAGAAACGATGGCAAGCAGGGACTAAGCCTATAAAACCACTTACAAATCATCATCTGCTACTCCTTAGCGACTATAGCGAAACCATACCCTGGCAGATTAAGGCGTGGGGACGTGAAATAGAAATCCAAATTACCCCAATGGAAGTGGAACACGCGACAACGACTACTAAATCAGCTATACATTGCATAACTTTTCTTGAAATCTACTTCAAGGTTCTCTTAAAGTGGTATTTAACCCCTCACAAGTTGTCAAAGATATACCCCACAGCCTCCCCGCAATGCTGGAGGGAATGTGGCCAACAGGGCACAGATTTACACATCTGGTGGTCCTGTCCAAAAATTGCCCCTTTGTGGAGAGAGATCTTTCTATTGTTATCTGACTTGGGTATTAAATTATCTAAATCCCCAGCATTAGCCCTTCTGCACATCGGGCTCAGGGAAGTACAAAAACCCCAACAAATCCTTGGAGTTGCAATTCTTATTGCAACCAAGATGTGTATAGCCAGGTCATGGAAAAAACCTGAAGCTCCAACTTCAGCACAGATCACTCAACTTATAGACTATTTAGCGTCAATGGAGAGAGGTTTTTACAATACAACTGACCGCATCGATAAGTATTGGACGATCTGGAGTAGGTGGGTTCCTAAATCTCCTTAGAAGCCCAATGCATATTAATGTTCTCTTGGTCCCATTGTGGATTCACTATCCCCTTGGAAATTCCCTCTATCTTTCTTTCCCTTCCCTTTTTCCCTCCCCCATCCCTTCCCCCCTTTTCCCTTTTCCCCCTTTTTTTTTTTTCTCCTTTTCTGTGGTTAATTTGAACTTGATGTCCTTACTTAGTAACTTTGTTAAGGACTATCCGTTTCCATACTAGGATTTAACGATAGATGAGAAAATGGGAACAGACATGGTCTAAAAACTCCTGGGATGCCCTATAAGTAATAAATTTAATAAACTAAACTCTATTTTTGAGCATATACTAAAGGATATTACTTTACCTTTGGAGATATTTCTCCTCAATCCAGATGTAAGAACAAGAGTAATTTATTAGTTGGCAATTATTCTTATGTTAAAATTCTGTGCCAGGCTGTATTATGAATACTTTTATATTTTATATCTAAAAAATTGTTCAAAGTCTGTTTTTTATGCTGATTGTTCTATTGGTATTTTTTTCTTTGTACTGATTTATGCTTAATAAAGCTTAAAAAAAAAAAAAAAAAAACTACCAATAACCCTTAAAAGGGCCTTTTTTAGAGCATTTCCCTAAGTTAAACAGCTCTTTTACCTAGAAAAAAAGATAAAAAGTCTCCCTAACAGTAAATGAATGTAGAAAAAATGGCAGGCTCTCAATCCAGAAACTAGTGATAAAACTGAAAATTTATTGAACAGCTTAAAAATGATGTACATCAGCTGTTCAATAAATTTTCAGTTTTATCACTAGTTTCTGGATTGAGAGCCTGCCATTTTTTCTACATTCATACCTTTGGCAAGTTGATCCTCTGCTCTCCGGCTCTCCGTGCATGCAGTTGCTCTTTTTTGGGACTCCTTTCCATGCCGCTTTGCTTCGCGGTTTGGTTTTTGGACTGACTTCCGGTTCATCGGGTGACTGGCCGGCTGCATATTCTGTTTGTTTTTCTGCTCCCTAACAGTAAAACCCACCACCCAACCAACCCCCAAAATAAAAAACTTAAGTCTAAAAAAATCCTAAACTACCCATTGCCCCTAAAGGGGCATTTGTATATGCATTGCCCTTAAAAGGGCATTCAGCTCTTTTGCACTACCCTTAAAAGGGCATTCAGCTCTTTTACACTGCCCAAAAAACCCTAATCTAAAAAAAAAAACACCCCAAAAAATGAAAAAAAAAAAAACCTAACACTAACCCTATAAAATCTACTCACAGCTCCTGAAGTCCGGTCATTCATCCTCATCCAGGTAGCGACACCTTCATCCATTACGGGAACGTCTTCAATCTTCATCCCAGCGGCGCAGAGCAGAGCTATCCTGGACGGCGATGACATCCTGTGCGGAGCTTCCTCTTCATACGATCACCGACGTACCTTAAAGTTGAATGCAAGGTACCCGTTTCAAAATGGCATACCTTGCATTCCTATTGGCTGATTTGGTTCTTCAAATTCAAATCAGCCAATAAGATGAGAGCTTCTGAAATCCTATTGGCTGTCAAAGTCAAAGAACATTTGGGTAACAGTGATCATAACATGGTCACATTTGAAATTACTTTTTATAAGCAGTGTCTTAAAGGTTTAAACAAGACTTTTAATTTTAAGAAAGCAAAATTCAACAATTTAAGGAAACCTTTAAATAACATAAATTGGGACAAAGTATTCTCTAATAAAAATACAGAGGATAAATGGATAACATTTAAAACTTTGTTAAATAAATATACATATCAACAAATACCATATGGTTATAAAAATAAAAATAAAAAATGTAAGCCAATGTGGCTGAATATAAATGTGTTAAGAGAAATTAGGAAAAAACGTAGGGCATTTAAATTATTCAAAGAAAATAGTACAGACTCAAAATTCCATATTTATAAGGAATGTAACAATGCATTAAATTAGCCAAAATTGAAAATGAAAAATTAATTGCAAAGGATTCTAAATCTAACCCTAAAAGGTTCTTTAAGTGCATAAATAGCAAAAAATCTAAGAAAGACAATATAGGTACATTAAAATGCGGGGAGGGTAGCATGATTAACAGTAACAGGGAGAAGGCTGAGATATTAAACAAGTTTTTTTCTTCAGTATACACAAGAGAGGAACCATTGGATGATACTTTGGAACACAATAGAACATGCCAGCCCATACCATTAATTGGGTTATGTATAGAGGATATCAGGAACAAATTGGATAATATTAAGGTAAATAAAACTCCAGGCCCAGATGGAATACACCCAAGGGTGTTAAGGGAACTTAGCACTGTTATAGACAAACCTCTACTCTTAATTTTTGAAGACTCATTATCCTCAGGCATGGTACCCAAGTATTGACGTAAAGCTGATGTCCTGCCACTCTTCAAAAAGGGAAGTAGGGATGATCCAGGAAGCTATAGACCAGTTAGTCTGACATCAATAGTGGGGAAGATATTTGAAGGGATTATAAGGGATTATATTGATGAGCATATTCGTGTAAACAAGATTATGAGTTCTAATCAGCATGGTTTTATGAGAAATAGATCATGTCAAACTAATCTAATTAGATTCTATGAGGAAGGAAGTAAAAATATAGAAAAGGGGGAATCAGTTGATATTGCAAAGGCGTTCGATACAGTGCCACATGAGAGATTAATGCACAAAATTAAGGGACTGGGAATAGCTGAAAATGTTAGTTTGTGGATAAATAACTGGATAAAAGATAGGGAGCAACGAGTAGTAGTAAATGGATCATACTCAGATTGGACAAAGGTAATCAGTGGAGTACCCCAGGGATCAGTGCTGGGCCTTATTCTTTTTAATATTTTTATAAATGACTTGGAGCTAGGATTAAATAGCGACATCTCTATTTTTGCAGATGATACTAAGTTAAGTAAGGTCATTAGGTCAGAGCAGGATGAACTTTCGTTACAAAGGGACCTGCAAAAATTAGAAGTATGGGCAGGTAAATGGAAAATGAGATTTAATATGGGAAAATGCAAGGTTCTACATTTTGGAAGTAAAAATAAGCAGGCAACATATTATTTAAATGGGACAAGACTTAGCCAAACACAGGAGGGAGTAGTAATAGATAACAAGCTAAAGATGGGTGCACAATGCAGGGCAGCAGCTTCAAAGGCTAATAAGATACTAGCATGTATTAAAAAAGGCATTGGCCTCTATTTATCAAGCCGTCAACCGCAAATACGCTGGAATTCTGCAGCATATTTGTGGCGAGGCTGATTCACCATAGTTATCAAGCCCTACAGACCGGCAAAAGTAGAATCTAGTGACGTAACATACGATTCGCCAGACTCAGTCCGACACAGATCGATGGTTACATCACTCCAGATATTCCGAATGCAAGTTCAGCACAATCTGACTACTTTTGTTAGTTATCAAAGAACAACCAGCTACCCTCGCCACTATTCCGGCCCAGCGTACCTGGAGGCGGCGGATCCCATAGGAATCAATGGGAGTCTGACAGCAGCGAAAGCTCATGGTCGCTGCTACCCGATATCCCATTGATTTCTATGGGAAATGTCTGCACCTAACACCCTAACATGTACCCCGAGTCAAATCACCCCTAATCTGTCCCCCCTACACCGCCACCACCTACATTATACTTATTAACCCCTAAACCGCTGCTCCCGGACCCCACCGCAACGAAATAAATTGTTTAACCCCTAAACTGCCACTCACGGACACCGCCACCACCTACATTATACATATTAACCCCTATCCTGCCCCCCTACACAGCCACCAGCTACATTAAACTTATTAACCCCTATCCTGCCCCCCTACACCTCCACCACTATATTAAAGTTATTAAACCCTAAACCTAAGTCTAACCCTAACCCCCCCTAACTTAAATATAATTTAAATAAATCTAAATAAAATTACTATTAATAACTAAATTATTCCTATTTAAAACTAAATACTTACCTATAAAATAAACCCTAAGATAGCTACAATATAACTAATAGTTACATTGTAGCTACCTTAGGGTTTATTTTTATTTTACAGGCAACTTTGTATTTATATTAACTAGGTATAATAGTTATTAAATAGTTATTAACTATTTAATATCTCCCTAGCTAAAATAAATACAAAATTACCTGTAAAATACATCCTAACCTAAGTTACAATTACACCAAACACTATACTATAATTAAATAAATTAAATTAATTAACTACAATTACCTAACATTAAATAAAATTAACTAAAATTAACAAAAGTACAAAAAAAAACCAAAACACTAAATTACAGAAAATAAAAAAATGACAAGAAATTTAAACTAATTACACCTAATCTAAGCCCCCTAATAAAATAAAAAAGCCCCCCCAAATATTAAAATTCCCTACCCTAAACTAAATTACAAATAGCCCTTAAAAGGGCCTTTTGCGGGGCATTGCCCCAAAGTAATCAGCTCTTTTACCTGAAAAAAAAAGAAATACAACCTCCCCCAACATTAAAACCCCCCACCCACACACCCAACCCTACTCTAAAACCCACCCAAACCCCCCTTAAAAAACCTAACACTACCCCCTTGAAGATCACCCTACTTTGAGCCATCTTCACCCAGCAGACATCTTCATCCGATCCAGCCAGAAGTCTTCATCGAATCCGGGCAGAAGAGGTCCTCCAAGCGGCAGAAGTCTTCATCCAAGCGGCATCTTCTATCTTCAGCCATCCGGAGCAGAGCGGGTCCATCTTCAATCCAGCCGACGCAGAGCCATCCTCTTCAAATGACGTCCTAACACTGAACGACGGTCCCTTTAAATGACGTCATCCAAGATGGCGTCCCTTGAATTCCGATTGGCTGATAGGATTCTATCAGTCAATCGGAATTAAGGTAGGAAAAATCCGATTGGCTGATGCAATCAGCTAATTGGATTGAAGTTCAATCTGTTTGGCTGATCCAATCGGAACAGCCAATAGAATGCGAGGTCAATCCTATTGGCTAATTGGATCAGCCAATCGGATTGAACTTCAATCCAATTGGCTGATTGCATCAGCCAATTGGATTTTTCCTACCTTAATTCCGATTGGCTGCTAGAATCCTATCAGCCAATCGGAATTCAAGGGACGCCAAAGTAATCAGCTCAGGTAAAAGAGCTGATTACTTTGGGGCAATGCCCCGCAAAAGGCCCTTTTAAGGGCTATTTGTAATTTAGTTTAGGGTAGGGAATTTTATTATTTTGTGGGGCTTTTTTATTGTATTAGGGGGCTTAGATTAGGTGTAATTAGTTTAAACTTCTTGTAATTGTTTTTTATTTTCTGTAATTTAGTGGGGGGGTTTTGTACTTTAGTTAATTTTGGTTAATTTTATTTAATGTTAGGTAATTGTAGTTAATTAATTTAATTTATTTAATGATAGTGTAGTGTTAGGTGTAATTGTAACTTAGGTTAGGATTTATTTTACAGGTAATTTTGTATTTATTTTAGCTAGGTAGTTAGTTAATAGTTAATAAAAAAAATGATTAACTAGTTAATAATAAATAGTTAATAACTATTTAATAGCTATTGTACCTAGTTAAAATAAATACAAAGTTGCCTGTAAAATAAAAAATAAACCCTAAGTTAGATACAAATGTAACTATTATATATTTTAGCTATCTTAGGGTTTATTTTATAGGTAAGTATTTAGTTTTAAATAGGAATAATTTAGGTAATAATATTAAATTCATTTAGATGTATTTATATTATATTTAAGTTAGGGGGGTGTTAGGGTTAGGGTTAGATTTAGGTTTAGGGGTTAATTCATTTAATATAGTGGCGTCAGTTTAGGGGGGGCAGATTAGAGGTTAATAAATGTAATGTAGGTGGCGGCGGTGTAGGGGGGGCAGGATAGGCGTTAATAAATGTAATGTAGGTGGCGGCGGGCTCAGGGTGCGGTGGTTTAGGGGTTAAACAATTTATTTAGTTCCGGCGGGGTCCGGGATCGGCAGGATAGGGGTTAATAACTTTATGTAGGTGGCGGTGGTATAGGGGGCGGCAGATTAGGGGTTAATAGGTATAATGTAGGTGGCGGCAGGGTCCGGGAGTGGCGGTTTAAGGGTTAATATGTTTATTTAGTTGCGGGGGGCTCCGGGAGCGGCGATTTAGGGGGTATAACAGTATAGTATAGTGTGAGTGCTTAGTGACAGGCTATCAAGAAAGCTGCGAATAAGCCGATGAGCAGCGAGATCGATGACTGTTAGTTAACAACAGTCCGCTGCTCATCGCACCGTACTTGGTGTGCAGCTTTTTGACAGCTTTCTTGATAAATTTGGCGAACGTATTCAGGTCCGCAGCGGCGATGTTAGGTGAGCTTAGGCGAGCATATTGGTGCCGGCGAATGCAGGAAAGTAGACAGCTTGTTAAATAGAGGCCATTGACTCAAGGGAGGAAAGCATAATTCTGTCACTATATAAAGCCCTGGTAAGACCTCACCTTGAGTATGGAGTGCAGTTCTGGGGACCAATCAAAAAAGAACTAGAAAAAGTTCAGAGAAGAGCCACAAAGCTAATAAGGGGATTGGAGAATTTAACCTGTGAGGAGAGGCTAGCCAAACTGTGTCTGTTTTCTTTAGAAAAAAGGTGCTTAAGAGGTGACATGATTACTTTATATAAATATATTCAAGGCTCATATACAGAGATGGCAGAAGCTCTGTTTATTCCAAGAAAATTGTTTGTATCCAGAGGTCACAATTTAAGGTTGGAGGAAAGGAGATTTAATCTCCTGCAACGGAAACATTTTTTCACTGTAAGAGCAATAAAATTGTGGAACTCATTACCAAAGGAGGTAGTGAATGCCAATACCCTAGATACATTTAAAAATTCATGGATATGATTGCTAGTATTAAATGGATCACCTTTTAGTTGGATTATTTAAGCTAAACTGGAGCTTTTTGTATATATTTTAGATTTTTATAGGTTGAACTCGATGGTCTTTTTTCAACCTCATCTACTATGTTACTATGTAATAAGATTTCAGTAGCAGTATTGGCTGTTTAGGTTTTTTAAATTTGTAACTTAGATTTTTTAATTTGTAGTTTATTTTATTTTATTAAAATAGTTATGTTAGGTTAATTTATGGTTTAATGTTAGTTTTTTTTTATTTCACAGGTAAGTTTTTATTTATTTAAAGATAGTTATATTGTAACTTTTAATATAAAGTTAAGGGGTGTATTAAGTTTAGGGGTTAATAGTTTAATTTAGTGTTTTGTGATATGGGAGGCTGGCGGTTTAGGGGTTAATAAGTTTAGTTTATTAATTGCGAAGTGGTGGACTGGCGGTTTATGGGTTAATAGGTTTCTTATAGTCTCGGCGATGTCGGCGAGCGGCGGATTAGGGGTTAATTACTTTATTTTGTTTCTGCGATGTCGGGGAGTGGTGCATTAGGGATTAATCACTTTATTTAGGTGTCAGCGATGTCGGGGGGTGGCAGACTAGGGGTGTTTAGACTAGGGGTTTATGTTAGGGTGTTAGGTGTTAACTTTCTTTCCCCTATAGACATCAATGGGGTTGTGTTACAGCGATTTGCCATTCCGCGATCGCAGGTGTCAGATTTTTTCTAACACTTTCTCCCCATTGATGTCTATGAGGGAAAATGTGCACAAGCAAGTAAACTCAGCCCTTGGCTTTTGTGCGGCATGGAGCTTAACGCATTATAATGCACAGCACAAGGAGGTTTGTCAGTAACTCATAATGGCAGCGCTATGGAAAGTGCTGGACCGCTCATTTTATTGTGTTCCTTACGCACCCGGTATAGCGCAAAACTTATAATCTAGGTGATTGCTGCAAACAGTGCTCACAACATGTGCACAATCTTGAACCTTAATATATACTTAACATGACAATATACTTAAATATATTGTCATGGTAAGGAGCTAAGTTTCAACAAAGGATACCAAAAAAAAAAAAAGTAAATTAATAATAGCACCCATATGGCTCTGAAGTTTGTAGTGGATTCACCCCAGAGGAGGAGCCTAGTGGAGCCCAGCTCCACCGGCCCTTCTATATGCCCAATGTGAAAAAGGAAAATGTATTGCTTTACCATTACAATATGGTGGCAGGGTTTCCAATATGACAGTGATGGTGTTGATGTATAGAAAAAACTGCCACCATATTTAGTACAGCGAGGCTCTGCAAGTGCATATCCTCTGGTGCAGTCTAACCAAGAGGGAATAATGACTCATACTCACAGAGATCAGTGCCTCCTTTGTGTTCTGCAAATGGACAGGAAGGTGAAGTGGGGGTACGCACACAACCTATGCCTTGGGGCCCAGTGAGGTCTTGTTATGCCACTGTCTGGATGTAATAATTGTCACAGCATAATCAAGTGCAACTGTTACCTGTTACAAAGGAATTTATTATATGTATTTGCTATTTTGCTAACAAATACATTTCTTTTCTGGATACCAACAGATTCAAGAATAAAACTAAGTGACCACTTATGGCCTCACATGGGCAAGGTAATTGCAGGACCACAATTTACACACAACTCCTAACTAAACAAAAGAATGCCAACTTGAACAAAAGCTTGATGAAACTTGATTTTCACATGATATCACTGCAATATTGTTGCAAGCTATGCTCTGGTATCAGCTGACTGACATTCAGTGAAATTGATCAGACAGCTACAAGCACATTCAGACTATAAAGGCATAAGAACTTTTTATAGCCTATGGTATTTGCTCTTTGTACACTTTCCAAATAGCAGTCATTCAGTAATGTGCATAAGTGCAGACTAAAGTGACCACAAGTTAATTATATATGCCAATAAGCAGCTATGCACACCTAAAAGAGTATAGAGGATCAATTTGTCAAGATGTTTACCTAGGGTCTTCCCAAATATAGACATACCTCTGATTTAATTAAAGGGACATGAAACACAATTTTTCTTTCATGAGTCTGATAGAGAATTCACTTTTATAAAAGCTTCCAATTTACTTCTAGTATCAATTTGCTTTGTTCTCATGTTTTCTTTGTTGAAAAGATATCTAGATAGGTAACGTGCACATGTCTAGAGAACTACATGACAGGAAATAGTGCTGCAAAAAAAGGAGGAGCAAGTGGTGCGCAAATCTAACCCCTCCACATACACTATACTGCTCCCAAAAAGCAGAAAACAAAACAGGTGTAAAGTAAAAAGAAAGTGTGTGTGTGACAGCTTGGGGGTAAAAAGTATGAAACCTCTATGGGTGGTCACAAGAATGAAAAATATGTATATGCAAGGTGTATGTTAACAATCCTGTTATAAATGATATCAATAAATCTAACTACAATGAGATATATATATGGCAGAAAATATAAAATGTATTAAAAACAAATAAAAATATATATGACCGGTCATACAAAAACAGTTATACTAATAAAAGCAATAGACTTATGCTTTAAAGGATTAATATCCACTTCAATTTAACCAAAATATCCACACTTAGATGATCAAATAAACGGGGGAGAGAGTTAGTTCAGGCAGTTAGCATTTTCCCTTTTTGATGGAAACGATGCTGTCTCTAATTGTATAGAGTATGGTTCACTGTGTGATATTACCATCCAATCTTGTTATATTAGAGCTGTGTATATAAGCAATGTTCCTTGTGGATTCAAGCCAGGAGTTTACAAACCAATCCAACCTTATTATAATAAAGCTGTGTATATTCATAATGTTCCTTGTGAATTCAAGCCGGGAGTTCACAAACCAATCCAACCTTATTATAATAAAGCTGTGTATATTCTTAATGTTCCTTGTGGATTCAAGCCGGGAGTTCACAAACCAATGCTTCAATCGGTGGTTTACATATGTTGTGATATAACATATAAAACAGAAGAAGTACTGTATGTACCAATAAACCACACTACAGGGCTGCTACACCTCTGTGTGCCTACCTGCTCCTCTCTGAGCTTGATTTGATTCTCTCGTGGTAAGACACAGGTGTCCGTGCAGCTCCGTGTAGCTGGTGATGTCACACGTTACATCGGTACTGGCAGAAAGAAGATCCGTGTTGAAACCAATATCCTTTACTCTGCGCAGAGTGTTTTTGGTTTGGCCATCTAGTGTTCTTGCATATGTATTACCTGTTACAAACTGCTACCTTATAGTGCTGCCATCTAGTGCTCTTGTATATGTATTACATGTTACAAACTACTACCTTATAGTGCTGCCATCTAGTGCTCTTGCATATGTATTACATGTTACAAACTGCTACCTTATAGTGCTGCTATCTAGTGCTCTTGCATATGTATTACATGTTACAAACTACTACCTTATAGTGCTGCCATCTAGTGCTCTTGCATATGTATTACATGTTACAAACTGCTACCTTATAGTGCTGCCATCTAGTGCTCTTGCATATGTATTACATGTTACAAACTACTACCTTATAGTGCTGCAGACACATGCCTGCTCCTGAATGTGCATTCCTGCTTTTCAACAAAGGATAACAAGAAAATGAAGAAAATTTGATAATAGAAGTAAATTGGAAAGTTGTTTAAAATGGTATGTTCTATCTGAATCATGAAATAAAAATGTGGGGTTTTATGTCCCTATAAACTTGTATTTTTAGCCATGGGAAAATACATCTTGTGATACTCATATGAGCTATCGGTAGTAATACAATTCTAACTATCCTTTAACTTTGTTAGTGTTTTTCTTGTTATGATGTGGATACTGTGTAAAAATATTGCTCCTAATGATATAATAAAAATGGAAAATATAAAGAAGCAATGATTTTATACACCATGGAGAAACACAATAAAACATACAATCTAGAAATACAATCAGTTAGACGTTTGCTATTTTAATTCTAATATACTTTTTATTTTTACTGTCTAATGTGCGTCATATGTTTTTATGGATAATAGGATTATTCTCTGCTGGGGACAATTAGGGACAGATACAGTGTGCAAACTATGACTGTGTGGAATATAACAATGTTAAAGTAATGTTATTTAGCATGGTTTCTAGTCTATTTAATATAGCTATATTCCATACACCCTCCACACTTTATCTGTCCTTAATTGTCCCCAGCAGAAGAGATTATGTAAGGGAAACTTCAACAGGATGGTGGTCATTACTTTACAATAATACTCAGGGGCATTGGAAAGCCCACAATTTTAGTGTGAAATTACTGTAAAGGGGGACAAAATAAATAACTAAAAAGTATTGCAAAGTTTTTTACTACACGGAATTACAATGTTAAGATGTCCACACCTCACCATTAAAATGTTTCTTGTTTTATGGGTTTGTTTAGTCATAAAACAGACAAATGCAAAATGTAGGTTGTAATCTTTGATACTTTTTAAAACGTTCAAGTGAAGAAACAACGTAAGGAAAATGTTACCAAATATTAATTAAACTGTTGGGAATACATCAACTGTAACTCTTTACATAAACAAATAATTTAACCCCTTCATGCTGGGGGCAAGTGTTTAACATTCTGGTGTAAACACTTGCTTGGAACACAAAATCAAGTGATCGTCAATGCGATAACGTAGTTTTCAAGAGTTCCAAATCCAAACTAGCTGTTCAGTACTCAGTGGAGTCAATCCGTGCAAGCTGCTAGGGTCTATACCAAACCCCACCATAAATAGTAAACAATCCAGAATGCAGCAGCACCGTATAAAAGATTTATTTAAGCCACAAAGTTGCAACGTTTCGGACAAATGTCCTTAATCATGTATAAAATCACACTGATACAAACACACTTAATATACCTATAACCCCTCCCACCTAATCAGGAAAACACCTGTATATACCTATCTACATCTCACCCTTTTTAGCTCCCCCTAGTGTGCACATACCCTCTTAGACAGATATTGTATATCCTTCCTTGTATAGTGATGCTCATTATTTATTTTTTATCTCATCATAGGCAAAAAATTAACACAAAACAAGGGAATCCAGTAATTATACATCATATATCAGGTCCTAAACCCCTATATCATAACTTTCAAGTTTATATATATATATATATATATATATATATATATATATATATAGTCCCTTCCAGTGTACAGTGTTACCCTCCTGTGGTCATCTGCCTGGGTGCAAACATGCAATAAATATTCCTGAAAAAACGGTTGCACTCTCAGGTCTTTTGGTGAAACAAGTAAATACTCTTTTAATGAAACGTTTGGGGGAATCCTCCCCATCATCAGCATCTTTTTTTCAGCGTTTTTTCAGGAATATATATATATATATACTGTATATAGTCCAGATAGAGGACAGCACAATCTTACGCCAATTCGACTGCCAAGGTGCACTGCAAGCCAATTCGTATCCTCTCCAAGAACACAGGCACTCACTGGTCTTTATAAAAGGTAATCCTTTATTCAATCCATTAAAACGATAATAATACCATGACGTTTCGGCACAACATTGTGCCTTTATCAAATGTATCAAAATATTAAAAGCTTCATGAAAGTGCCGAAACGTCATGGTATTATTATTCTTTTAATGGATTGAATAAAGGATTACCTTTTATAAAGACCAGTGAGTGCCTGTGTTCTTGGAGAGGATATATATATATATATATATATATATATATATATATATATATATATATAGGAATTAAAGGGATTATTATTTAAAAAACACTCCAATCCATTTCTCTATTGATACCACCTGGCCACATGGTACCTAATGTATAAATCCAATAAAGTTCTCTCTGTTTTAGACTTTTCTCCCTATTCCCCCCCCCCTCCTAGGCTTCTCTACATGATCTATTATTTGAAACCTTATTTGGCTGAGGCTATGTCCAGCTGTTAAAAAATGGTGTGCCACAGGTGCATCCAGTATGCCTGTCCTTATACTGCTTTTGTGCTGATTCATTCTCTCACGCACCTTGCGGGTGGTCTCTTCTACATAACCCCAACCACACAGGCATTTGATTAGGTACACAGCATATTCTGTATTACAGGTAAAATACCCCTTAATCCAAAACTTTTTCCCAGTACATGGGTGGGTAAATGTAGGACCCCGCAACATATTATTACAGTTGGTACAATTGAGGCAGGGAAAACATCCATTATTCTTTTTACCAATATAACCATGCACCTTTTTCTTACCTGGGCCTATATCAGCCCTTACAAGAGTATCCTTCAAATTTTTGCACCTCTTGTATGCTGGCATTGGAAAATCCTGAAACTCCCTCACATCAGGGTTACAATTACTCAGTATATTCCAATGTTTCCGAATTATTCCCTGTACCTTACCACTAAGTGGAGAGAACTGACTAACAAAAACCATTCTATCCATTTTTTCTTTCACTTTTTCCTTTTGTTCTAACAGCTTCTGTCTAGGGGTCTCCATTGCATTCTTTATACCCTCTTGTATCAGGCAAGATGGATATCCTCTCCTCACAAAGGCACCCCCAATCTCATTCAGCCTTTTGCATGCCAGACCTTCATCTGATATTATTCGTTATACGCGCAAAAACTGACTTTTTGGCAAAGACCGAGTGATAGTGGGGGGATGTGCACTATTATAGTGTAGTAAGTTATTGCAGTCTGTCTCCTTTCTATACAGGTCTACTGATAAACTATTCACAGATTTATACACCTTGGTATCTAAAAAAATTAATACTTTCTTCACTATGGACCAGTTTGAATTTGATATTCAAGGTAGCACTATTTAAATTCGAACAAATTATCAATATAGTGCCACCATGTGGCGCCATATTTAACAAACAAAGGGTGGCTATATACCACATGTTCTTCAAAAACATTGGAACCCATGGCTGTGCCTTGGAGCTGTATAAAATACTCATCCTGGAAAAGAAAATAATTACATCTGAGTACAATGCCCAATAATTCCAGAATAAATTGTCTCTGAAACTCACTTATTCCTGTGTCATTACAGAGCATCTTGTTAACAGCCCCAATTCCTGCCTCATGGGTGATGGATGTGTATAAACTTACCACATCCATACAGTATAAGATGCCCTTGCCTTCACTCAGATCCAGGCCTTGTATTTTATTCAAAAAATCACCTGTGTCTCTTATATGGGAATTTGATTCTACAAATGGTCTCAAATATTTATCTAAGAAGATGGATGAATTGGACAGGATGGACCCAATTCCAGCCACTATAGGGCGTCCTGGTGGAGCTTCCCTGTCCTTATGAATTTTAGGTAAAGTATATAGGACAGGTGTTATTTCTTCAGTCTCAGCCAAGAATTTAGCCACATAATGCCCAATAATCCCATCTCTCACCGCCTTGGAAGCACAGTTTTCAACCTCCTTTTTAATGTCAAATTTTGGATTTGAAGTTAGCAATTTATATACTTTCTCATCAGCCAATTGTGATTTAATCTCCTAGACATAAAAATCTTTATCTAGAAGGACAATAGCCCCTCCCTTGTCTACTCCTTTAATAATAATCCCTTTATTATCACTTAAATTCTTAAGGGCATTTTTATCCCTTTTGGTAAAGTTACATTTTGTTAGCCTTAATGTCACCATATTTCTTCTCCAAAGCACTAATATCTCTATCTACTAATTGTATGAATGTTTGCACACTAGGACTAACCTGTGCTGGTGTGAAGTTACTTTTATTCCTTAATTTAAATGCAGATAAAGTGAGTAAATCATTAAATTCAATCTCAGTCGAAGGTGGCACATTGCAGCCTGAAAAAAAAACTTTTCAACTTTAACGACCTAAAGAACCTATTTAAATCTTTGCGAAGTTCTAACATATTACAGTCACCTGTGGGGCAAAATGATAGTCCTCTGTTAAGAACCTGCTTCTCTTCCATGGCTAACTGCACTCCGCTTAGGTTCACAGTCATTACCTCTGGCTGCGAGTCACAGCACGATTCTTGCTGACACTCGTACTGGCCACGTTCACACCTGCGGTGATGCCTCCCTCCTCTACGTGTCCGACTTCTCCCTCTGAGTCCCCAGAGGCCGACTCGGATGAGGAATTCTGTGTGCCGGATTGATTATTCTGCTTACTCGCTCTGTTGCGTCGATTTCTCCTTACACCGGAAGTCCCTCCATATCTCCTTCCGGTCCACTCTCTGGCTCACTCCCCTGTCCACCGATAGACAGTTCCGGTCTCATAGTCATGCTCGTCACGGGCGAACTTCGTTTTCTTCCTTTCTTGTATGGTACTCCTCAGCACCTCTACCTGTGCATCAATCTCGCCAATCAGCTTGTCCAGATCCTGAACCAACATTGACACAGCTAGATCACGTTTAAACTCCTCCATCTGAACTTTCTGTTTGCTCAGCTCTTTTTTCAGATATTCGACCGTAAGTACCATTAGGTCGAAAGAGCATTTGTTCAGGATCATTTCAAACTTCTGGCAGTATTCAGGGTTATCACGCATCAGGGTGGGCTGCACATTCACCCGCAAGCCCCTTGGGATTCTTTTGACCCTATGGTATTCTGCTAGAGTCACTGCATGTAATTCATATGCTGTATGTTTCTTTTGTATGCGTTCATAATTTTTACTCACAGTCTGGCAGGGAGAGGCTCTAAGGAAATCCCTTGAACCACAAATCAATGTGGTAATTCTTGCTGCCTCGACATCAGTGTACCCAATAGTTGTTGGCTCATCTTGTTTATCCTATATTTCAACTGGTGCACAGAATCGGTATACAAAAAGTTCAAAATCCAAACTAGCTGTTCAGCACTCAGTGGAGTCAATCCGTGCAAGCTGCTAGGGTCTATAACAAACCCCATCATAAATAGTAAACAATCCAGAATGCAGCAGCACCGTATAAAAGATTTATTTAAGCCACAAAGTTACAACGTTTCGGACAAATATAGTTTTCAAGAGTGGGTTCAGATCATGGTGGACTGCATACGATGCTCGGCACAAGTACGATTTCCTATTAGAGAAAAGGAGGAAGGTACGGGACAACAAAATAGGTAGGACGTTTAATGCCGTCCTAACAGCAATAAAGCCCAATGCTGTTAGGATGGTGTGGAATGTCCTAATGGCTTTAAGTGGTTAACCTTAATTGGTGCAAATAAGAGATTGCCTATTGCATTTGTCATGTAATTAAAGGGACATGAAACCCCAACTTTTTTGTTCATGTTTCAGACAGATCACACATTTTAAACAACTTTCCAATTTACTTGTGTTTTCAATTTTGCTTCATTCTCTTAGTATCCTTTGGTAAAGGAGCAGCAATGCACTACTGGGAGATAGCTGAACACATCAGTAAGCCAATGACAAGAGGCATATATCTGTAGTCACCAATCAGCAGCTAGCTCCCAACTCCTGAGTCTACCTAGATATACTTTTGAACAAAGGATACCAAGATAACAAAGCAAATTGATAATAGAAGTAAATTAGAAATGTGTTTACAATTGTATGCTCTATCTGAATCATGAAGGATATTTTTGGGGTTTATTGTCCCTTTAACAGTTTAAGGTTTTCAGATCGTTACTACCTAATTATTCCATTAAAGGGACACTGAATCCAATTTTTTTCTTTTGTGATTCAGATAGAGCAGGCAATTGTAATCAACTTTCTAATTTACTCCTATTATCAAATTTTCTTTATTCTCTTGGTATGTTCATTTGAAAAGCAAGAATGTAAGTTTAGATGCTAGCCCTTTTTTGGTGAACAACCTTGGTTGCCCTTGCTGATTGGACAGCACCAATAAACAAGTACTGTCCATGGTTCTGAACCAACAATTTGCTGGCTCCTTAGCTTAGATGCCTTCTTTTTCAAATAAAGATAGCAAGAGAACAAAGAAAAATTGATAATAGAAGTAAATTAGAAAGTTGCTTAAAATTGCATGCTCTATCTGAATCATGAAATAAAAAATGTGGGTTCAGTGTCCCTTTAACTACTTTTTAAGTTCCTACAAGTAAATTTATATAGAGGAAACAGTGAGAAAGTGTATTACAAAATTATTCATATTCAAAGTGGCCCAATGTGAATAAGCTGTATTTTTAGATGCTGGAAAATTATTTTAAAAAACATTTATCTTAAATTTAGAATATTCCAGCAAAAGTGCATGTTTTCTGAAGTGCAAAGCTGCAGAGCCCTGCACCATTAATCACCAAATAATCCGAAAAAAATGCAAAGAAGCACAAGCACTTCACATATAAATTAGTATTTATTAGAAGACAAAGAGGACAACGTTTCTGACTCACATGTCCTCTTTACCTTTTAATAAATACTACTTCATA